>NC_084575.2:7248066-7548066 GCF_033978685.3 Nerophis lumbriciformis | reverse complement strand
TGATTGAAAAGTATTTTATTATTTGAAGATTTCATTATTAAGTACGAGCTGGGGAAAAAAAAAATACAAAAATTAAAAAGGCTTTTGTTCAAAATACTCTAATTACAGTATATCATATTTTTAATTATTTACTATTTATTCTTTACTGTATTTTCTCTGGAACAAAAAAATACTCACAGCTTGAAAGTTTCCATTCTTCCAAAAAAGACAGAATTGACCACTTAAAATATTTTTTAAGATTTTGTTTTGTAATTGAAGACAACACTTGTTCGTTCTGTGATAGGGAAACAAAATAAACAGTTTATTTTATGAATGTATGCAAAGTGAATCTCTGTGGGATGATGTACAATATTGGCTTTTGCCTGACACTCCAAACTTTGATTGCATATTAATGCATGTACTTGACTGAAAAAAGCACTAATATACAATATCTAATCTATAAATGTAGAAGTATATTAAAGAGATAGTTGCACAAACAACAATGATGTCACACATGTTATATGTGCTGATGTTGTTAGAAAGTCAACATTAAAGTCTTGACAGTTTATTTCAAATCCTGCAGTTTCATTTGCTGCTGCTGTTCTCACCAGCACACTTGTGTTTCTTACACTGGTACTTAGAAGACAATCTTTCACCACACACACTGCAACTACACACTTTCTCTCCTGGGTGTCTTCTCATGTGTGCTACAAGGTTTGATTGGTCACAAAAGCTTCTGTTGCAGATTGAACATGTGAAAGGTTTCTCACCAGTGTGTCTTCTCATGTGTACTTTCAAATTCTGACTTTGTCCAAAACCTTTACCACAGAGTGAACAGATAAAAGGTTTTTCATCTGTGTGTCTTCTCATGTGTACTTTCAAATTTTGACTTTGTACAAAACCTTTACCGCAGAGTGAACAGATAAAAGGTTTTTCAGCAGTGTGTGTTCTCATGTGTATTTTCAAATAGCGACTTTCTACAAAACCTTTACCACAGAGTGAACAGATAAAAGGTTTTTCTCCAGTGTGTGTTCTCATGTGTACTTTTAAATTGTGACTTTGTACAAAACCTTTACCACAGAGTGAACAGATAAAAGGTTTTTCTCCAGTGTGTGTTCTCATGTGTGTTTTCAGACGACAATGGTATTTGAAAGTTTTGTGACAGTGAGACCATGTGAAGTGAGTGTTGTCAGTGTGACATGTTGCATCATCTTTAGAGTGTTCATCATCAGTGTCAGGAGAGTGTGACGTTGTGTCCTCACTATCTGATAGTGGAGCTAAGATCTTGTCTGCTTGTGATCCTCCACAGTGGTCTCCATCAGCTTCTGTTGTCATGTGTTGTGTTGAGCTGCTGCTTGGAGGCTCCGCCTCTCTCTTCTCCTCACTTTCACCTTTGACCTCATCATCTTCACTCTTCACAGGGACACCAGTCACTGGGAACTCCTCCAACCATTTAGGCTGACTGATGCGGTGCTCCTCCTCTTCCTCTTTAATGTGCAGCGGCTCTTGGTCCTCCTCTTCCTCTTTAAAGTAGGGGTTCAGTGGGTCCTCCTTTTCCTCTTTAATGTGAGGGGTCAGCGGGTTCTCTTGCTCCTTAAAGTGAGGGGTCAGTGGGTCCTCCTCTTCATTTTTGCTGTGTAAGACCAGTGGGTCCGCCGCTTGACCTTTAATGTGAAGGGACAGTTTAACACTATGGGTCTGTGGCGTCTCGTCTTCCTCTGTAATATGGGGGGGTTGTGGCTCCTCCCCTCCCTCTATAATGTGATGGGAATGTGGTACATCTTCTTCCTCTTTAATGTGGTGGGGCTGTGGCTCTTCTTCCTGCTCACGAGGAAGATGTTCTTCTACGACATCTGCGGGACAGGAGAAAACCAACATTCTTTAGAAAAGTCCAGCTTTGCTCAGTCACATGAGACATTGTCCTGCACCAACATATGATCTCACAATCTCATCAGTTTTCCCTCACAGCAGTCAGGGTACTTCCAGCTGACACATGAAGAAGACCTTCAGAGGAATGCCTTCCAAGGCCAACGTCCAATCCACCTTATTCATATTAAAACATCCTAAAAGTCATTCCTGCAATCCTTAATGGTAGACGCCATACGTGAAAGTGTGCTGTTCTTCCTCTGAATAAGTCATACACACACAGAAAATAATGTACCACATGACAGCCTCCACGCAGTAGTACTAGTGATGAGCTCCCCCTGCTGGTGGACAATAATTACAGTCATTTTCACATTCATCTTTAGAGACATGTTTGCTCTAAAAAAGCATGAGCACACTTAACATGTTAGCCAAAAAAGATGACATCTGTTTTGCTTTCATTTAGATAGTGTTGCCATAGTTAAACTGGGAAGCAGTAATCAGATTACTGACTACTCCTTCAAAATATAACTTGTTTACCTTATTAATAATAGTAATAATGGATTAGATTAATTTAGTGCGTTTCTAGACACTCAAATTGCGTTAGAGTGATAACTGAACAGGCATCATTTATGTGGTAAGCTACATTTAATTATAATAATAATAATAACTAGATGAAACAATTCCTGAAAAAAATAGTGTGTGAATGCTCCAATGCTGAAGTTGAACTGAAATGCTGACAGAATGTAGTATGAATGTAAGAATAGTTTGAATGTTGGAATGGTTTGAATGTTGAAGAGTTTGAATTCTGGGGAAACCGGGAATTTTTTAAGCTCTTAAACCAACTTGTTTTTTTGTCCTGACTCAGAGGAATGTTTTGACAGTGGAATGGTTGAAATGAGTTGAACAATGTGAAAGGAGTCATCACACTAAAGAAGGTTGGAAATAAGGTTAGGAAAAAAACGGAATTCCTGGAAATTTGTTGAATGTGGAAAAATGGTTGTTTGAATTTCCAGCATGAATTGAATGTGTTGAAGGTGGAATGGTTTGAAAAATGTGGGAATTGTGGAAGTTTGAAAAATGGATAATTCATTTTGAATGGGGAAAATGTCCCTAAAGATTGGGAATTCAAGAAAATCAGAGAATTTCATGTATTAAGTGTTGAAAGGGATCACACAATTCCTGAACACACTGAATATTTTGAAGTTGTAACGGTTTGAATCGGATGAAAAATGTGGAAATTTTGAAAAATGGTTAATTTTATTTCTTTCAATGGGAATGTCATGGACATTTTTGAGAATTTCAGGGAAAGCGGGATTTTTTGGGGAAAATCCTAAAAAATTTGAATGTTCTGAATAAGGTGAAATGGTCGGTGCTGGTTTTTTATTTTTTAAATCGGTTGAGAAATGTTGAAGTCGTAACATTTTTAATTGAGAAATGGTATTATGGAATTCCTTGAATTTCGGGAAAACCGGGAATTTTTCCAGTTCAAAAAATAACTTTGTTTTCTGTCCTGATTAAGAGGAATGATTTGACAGTGGAACGGTTGAAGTGGGTTAAAAAATGTTGTAATTTCAATTTCCAGAAATAGTGGAATATGTTGAAGGTGGAATGGTTTGAATCGGTTGAAAAAAGTGGAAATGGTGGAATTTTGAAAAATGGTCAATTCATTTTGAATGGTGAAAAACGCCCCGGAAAACGTGGAATTATGGGAATTTGTCTAGGGAAAGCCTGTGATTACCGAATAGGCTGAACAGTTTGAAGTTGGAACGGTCTGAATCGGATGAAAAATGTTGGAGTTGTTGAACTTTGAAAAATGTCCCATTATTTTCAATGAGAATTTCATGTAAATTTTGGGAATTTTGGGAAAGCGGGAATTTTTTTTGAAAATGCTAAAAAATTTGAATGTTCTGAATGAGTGAATGGTTGGTGTTGGAATTTTTCAAATCGGTCGAGAAATGTTGAAGTAGTGAAAATATTTCAATTGAGAAATAGTTTTGTGGAATTCCTGGAATTTTGGGAAAAGCTGGAATTTTTCCAGAGAAAAAAACTTTGTTTTTTAAGAGGAATGATTTGCCGGTGGAACGGTTGAAGTGGGTTGAAAAATGTGGTCGACAGAAAAAAGGGTGAAAAAAGGGTTTGAAAAAAACGGGAATTCTGGATATTCTTCAAAGTTTTTGGAACTTGGAAAAATGATAGTTTGAATGTCCAGGATTAGCGGAATATGTTGAAGGAGGAATGATTTGAATCGGTTGAAAAAAGTGGAAATGATAGAAATTTGATAAACGGCCAATTCATTTTTAATGGTAAAAATTACTAAGCACTTATTTATTCTTGTTTCAAGCTAATTTAGCGGCTATCTTAGCTCTTAGCTTGCCCGTCCTTTGTGTGTAACATGTTTAGCATTGTTCTACTGTCCTTCAGTGATAATAATACTTGTAAGAAATGTAATGTATCAATCAATCAATCAATTCCTTTATTGTCATTGTCATAATAACACTTAAGTCATACATGTCAACAAGATTTTGTTTGAGCTTTGTCCAGCGGCATAGAAACTGCATTGAAGTGCAGGTTGACCATAGTTTACAGTTTAGCATTGTCAAGAAGATGGCGAATAGAGAGGCGTGGGGGTGGGAACAGTCAGATGTCTGATGGGTGTTACGTTGATGTTGCAGCAATGCAATGTCCAGAGCACAATTATTGAGGTGGTGAAGAGTGAGGTAATAAGATGGTCCGGGGCAGCAAAGGGGGAGGCTGTTCATTTAGCAGTCTCACAGCCTGGGGATACAGACTGTGAGACTTTCTGGTGGTCCTGGCGCGAATCCATCTATACCTCCTTCCAGAGGGTAGCAGGTTGACGAGGCCATGTGTTGGGTGGTATCTGTCCTTCGGGATGTTGTGTACTCGCTTTAGGCAGCGAGTTGTGTACATGGCACTCATCTCTGGGAGTATCGTCCTTGTAATTTTCCCTGCCGCTTTAACCACTCACTGGAGGGCCTGTTGGTTGGCTTTAGTGCAGCTAGCAAACCACACTAAAAAGCCATAAGGTATGGAGGTGAGTGCTACAGGTCTGTAGTCATTTAGGCATGAGATGATGGCCTGTTTGGGGATGGGAATTATTGTAGCTGTTTTAAAACAGGCAGGGACCCAGGATGTAGACAGTGACAGATTAAAAATGGAAACAAATACATCAGTCAGTTTGTCCGCGCAGTGCTTAAGCACACGGCCCAGAACGCCATCAAGTCCAGCTGCTTTCCTTGGGTTAATGTTACGCAAGGTGAGTCTTACTTCATGCGGGCTGAGGACTGTGGCCGTGTCGTCGGAGGAGAGGGGGGGCAGTGCTGAGTCTGTTTTCCTTGTCAAAGCGGACATAAAAATTATTCAATTCCTCAGCTAAGATGGCGCTGCCTTTCACTGAGGAAGAAGTTGTTTTTTTAAAGTTTGTAATTGCTTTGACACCTTCCCACACCTGCCTAGGGTCGGAGTTATTCAAGCAATCCTGGAGTTTATTATAATGGTCAAAATGGTCCAAAGATGTATTTCACCAATAAAAGTGAGAGATTCTGCATTTGATTAGCAAACATTGTATACATTTTTATTTGACAAAAAAGCACACACTTAAATAGTAGTAAAAAAATATGTGTAAAAGGCAAAAAATGGAACTAAAAACAATTAAAACATAAAACAAAATGTTATTGTTTTTTTATATTGCCATTGTTATTTAAATGTATTTTTACTAATTTTTTACTTGTTGTGGTTTATTTGTTACCAACTCATATCCGTTTTTTTAAACTATATTTAAAGTTGAGTTTTGGTAATAACATAAATACTGGTGTTTTCAAATTAAGGAATAATTGTGTAATTAAAGGTGATTACAATATCAATCAAAATAATGGTGATTATTATTATTGCCATAATGGTTCAGCCCTAACTGTACCCTTTTTAAATAACAGAGGGTGTAGAACACAATCTATTCTACATGTTTCATTAACTCAACTTTATCTTTCATGCATCTAAAGGATATAAATAGCATTCTATGATGTGTCTTTTTCCATCCAGCCATCCATTTTCTACCTCTTGTCCCTTTTGGGGTCACAGGGGGGCGGTGGGCGGGGTACACCCTGGAAAATTCCATAAAAACTTTAAGCTATTATGTTATCCTAATTAAAAATGTATCCTCCAGTTTGTGGCTATTATAAGGCATATTTCCAGAGAATATGCATTTTTACAGCATGTTTTAAAGAGATAGCCTTCTGGGTATATTATATTGATCAACTAATTCTTATTTAGGGGGCTTTGTGAGCGGAATAGGGGCGCTCCCATTGACTCCATTGTTAAAATTAGGAGAGTTAAGATTTTGCTAACCTTTGTTTACGACTTAGAATGCATAAAAAATAAAAACATATTATTGTCTTACATAAGGATTGTGAATGATATGCAAAATAAGTTAAAAAAATCAGATCCCCTTTGATCATTTTTCTACATCCTGTGAACGGGTGATGCTGTGGTGAAAGTGAGAAAATAAATACATGTCGGGAAAATGCTAATTATAGCAAAAATGGCTGGCAAACGTTTTAAAACCTGGTTAAAGATTGTTGGTAGTAAACCCAGAGAGGCATGTGTATGTTGTCAAATGATGTTAGCATTAGCTTTGATATTTGGGTTTAGGGGGCCCCGTCATGGGACCCGCCCCCGGCCCAGCTCTGACTTGTTCCACCACTGGTCATTGTGATTATATGATATATTACAAATGTCTTTTTCTTGTTATTAGTCAAATATAAAGTTAGTAAAGATGTGAGAGTAAGAAGTCAACAAACCTGTTCTGTGTAACACAACTTGATGTTTCTTGAAAACAGCGTCCAGTAGTTGATTGTTCTCCTCCTTTGTTCTAGAAAGTTCCGCCTCGTATTCTGCTATCGTTCTTTCTAACACTACAAATATTTCTTCAACGGCAGCAGTTAGTCGCTGATCCACCAACGCTCTCAACATGTGTAATGTAGACATTTTCACACAATCACAACACTTTACTCTCACACTTGATCTTTACTTAGCGATGTGTTGATAACTTCTGTTAGCAGCTAACAAGCTAAGCTAACTAGCGAGCTAAGCTAACTAGCAAGCAAAGATAGCAGGAGAAGCAGCAAAGTGCTTCTAGCGCATCCAGACGATGTATCCTTAAATAAAGAATCAAAGATGTATTTTATACGACGTAAATATTTCAAACTGGATAAGAAATAATAAGACTGACTTATTAGCGTCTTTCTCCGTCGATGTGCTTTCACGACAGTTAGCACACTTGACGTTACAAGGCAGGACTGCTCTGTTCTGCCGTCTTCCGTTTACACCGGAAGCTGGGAATGACGTCACTGATGAAGAGGTCGATGCGGCATCTCTATATAAGATATTGCCTGCTGTCACTGTTATCATGCTTTTCTTTGCTCTTATAACTATTGTGATATAAAATATTTTAAAAAATAAATGGAAAGTAAATAACAAACCTTTAATGATGGTGTTCAGTGGCGCCCCCGTGCGACATTCATTGCAATGACAAGAGTGAAAGTGGTAGAAATTGTAGCGATATTACTGCCTGATTCTTTTAAATGTACCCTTCCACGTGTTCTTATTCTTCTTCCCTTTTACTCTTAGGTAATATATTTTTATACAAAACATTGAAATATCACAGAGCGTGATGTCGCAGGAGATCTGTCATTAAAAAAGTCCAGGAAGTGACGTGTTCTTCGCGCATGCGTTGATCGATCGTGTCGTGAATTTCTATCATTTTTAAAAAGTGTGAAACATTTGCTCTCATACACAAAAGTCTCTTTCTTGAAGTGAAATCCTAATTCTCACATTGAGTTAATGATTTCATTTTATTAATTCAATCTTGGAAGATTGTACAAAATAGAAATAGCCCTTAAATGATTATATTTATTGGAATTATTTAAGTGGTTTTAAATAAGCACAAGTTTATTATTCATTTATATATATTTTTATTTTAATCTTATTCGTATGGTCTCTCATTTTTACTTTGACTTTCTTTAACATGTTTTGTTTGTTGGAGGATTGTATTTAATGTGATGTGTTTTATATTGCTGAGTAAAATATTGAAAACATTGACTCATATTGTATTGAAAGTACCTTAATGTGTGTGTACATTGTTTATGTATGTTTAATTGTTCAATACAAAATAAAATAAATAGTCAGAAGTAGAACTGGTTTACAAACAAAGTCTAATATTAACATAAATAATGTTGAAGTCATATTACATGACATGATATACCATACTTAGACTTAGACTTAGACTAACTTTAATGATCCACAAGGGAAATTGTTCAACACAGTAGCTCAGTTACAATGATGGAAAGTGTAAGGATGGAAAGGACAATGCAGGTATAAATAGACTAATATAGCCATAACAATCTAACATATATACGAATATATACATAATATGTGTACAGTATATTATATATACAGATATATATATACCATACCATCCATCCATCCATCCATCTTCTTCCGCTTATCCGAGGTCGGGTCGCGGGGGCAGCAGCCTAAGCAGGGAAGCCCAGACTTCCCTCTCCCCAGCCACTTCGTCCAGCTCTTCCTGTGGGACCCCGAGACGTTCCCAGGCCAGCCGGGAGACATAGTCTTCCCAACGTGTCCTGGGTCTTCCCCGCGGCCTCCTACCGGTCGGACGTGCCCTAAACACCTCCCTAGGGAGGCGTTCGGGTGGAATCCTGACCAGATGCCCGAACCACCTCATCTGGCTCCTCTCCATGTGGAGGAGCAGCGGCTTTACTTTGAGCTCCCCCCGGATGACAGAGCTTCTCACCCTATCTCTAAGGGAGAGCCCCGCCACCCGGCGGAGGAAACTCATTTCGGCCGCTTGTACCCGTGATCTTGTCCTTTCAGTCATAACCCAAAGCTCATGACCATAGGTGAGGATGGGAACGTAGATCGACCGGTAAATTGAGAGCTTTGCCTTCCGGCTCAGCTCCTTCTTCACCACAACGGATCGATACAGCGTCCGCATTACTGAAGACGCCGCACCGATCCGCCTGTCGATCTCACGATCCACTCTTCCCTCACTCGTGAACAAGACTCCGAGGTACTTGAACTCCTCCACTTGGGGCAAGATCTCCTCCCCAACCCGGAGATGGCACTCCACCCTTTTCCGGGCGAGAACCATGGACTCGGACTTGGAGGTGCTGATTCTCATCCCAGTCACTTCACACTCGGCTGCGAACCGATCCAGCGAGAGCTGAAGATCCTGGCCAGATGAAGCCATCAGGACCACATCATCTGCAAAAAGCAGAGACCTAATCCTGCAGCTACCAAACCAGATCCCCTCAACGCCTTGACTGCGCCTAGAAATTCTGTCCATAAAAGTTATGAACAGAATGGGTGACAAAGGGCAGCCTTGGCGGAGTCCAACCCTCACTGGAAACGTGTCCGACTTACTACCGGCAATGCGGACCAAGCTCTGGCACTGATCATACAGGGAGCGGACTGCCACAATCAGACAGTCCGATACCCCATACTCTCTGAGCAGTCCCCACAGGACCTCCCAAGGGACACGGTCGAATGCCTTCTCCAAGTCCACAAAGCACATGTAGACTGGTTGGGCAAACTCCCATGCACCATCAAGGACCCTGCCGAGAGTATAGAGCTGGTCCACAGTTCCACGGCCAAGACGGAAACCACACTGTTCCTCCTGAATCCGAGGTTCGACTATCCAGCGTAGCCTCCTCTCCAGTACACCTGAATAGACCTTACCGGGAAAGCTGATGAGTGTGATCCCACGATAGATAGAACACACCCTCCGGTTCCCCTTCTTAAAGAGAGGAACCACCACCCCGGTCTGCCAATCCAGTGGTACCGCCCCCGATGTCCACGCGATGCTGCAGAGTCTTGTCAACCAAGACAGCTCCACAGCATCCAGAGCCTTAAGGAACTCCGGGCGGATCTCATCTACCCCCGGGGCCCTGCCACCGAGGAGCTTTTTAACTACCTCAGCAACCTCAGCCCCAGAAATAGGAGATACCATTAGAAATATACCATACCATTGAACTTTATTTATAAAGCCCTTTAAAAAGAAGCACAGTTGAAGAACAAAGGGCTGAACACCACAAAGAAATAGAGGCAAAGCACAGACTAAAAAATAACATTTAAAACAGAAGTAAAATACACATTGAAAAAGCAAATACAAATTATCCTAAGAACAATTTGTTAGATAAAAAGCAGTTAAAAAGTTAAAAACAGTTAAAAAAGTTAAAAACAGTTTAAAATCTCATGCTGGGTTAAAAGCCAGTGAATAAAAATGGGTTTTAAGAAGGTTCTTAAAGGCCTACTGAAAGCCACTACTACCAGTCTGATAGTTTATATATCAATGATGAAATCTTAACAATGCAACACATGCCAATAACTTATAAAGTGCAATTTTAAATTTCCCGGGAAACTTCCGGCTGAAAATGTCTCGGTATGATGACGTTTGCGCGTGACGTCAAGGGTTGAAGCGGAAGTATTGGGACACCATTGTATCCAATACAAACAGCTCTGTTTTCATTGCAAAATTCCACAGTATTCTGGACATCTGTGTTGGTGAATCTTTTGCAATTTGTTCTATGAACAATGGAGACAGCAAAGAAGAAAGCTGTAGGTGGGATCGTGTATTAGCGGTGGCTGCAGCAACACAACCAGGAGGACTTTGACTTGGATAGCAGACGCGCTACCGTGACTACAGCTTTGGCTTCCAAACATTTGATCGCTTGCCCGTACGTGTGTGTCGCTATGTGCATGTCACGTACGTAACTTTGGGGAAATATATGTTTCTTGCCAACTCTGATGGCGGCCGGGGTGTCGTCGAAAGATACAACGCTGTCCGCCGCACCGCTGTCCTCACCTGTCTGGGTTGACTTCCTCCGTCTCCGGGCCGCCGACCGCATCGATGATCGGGTGAAGTCCTTCGTCGCGCCGTTGATCGCTGGAACGCAGGTGAGCACGGGTGTTGATGGGCAGATGAGGGTTGGCGTAGGTGGAGAGCTAATGTTTTTAGCATAGCTCTGTCGAGGTCCCGTAGCTAAGTTAGCTTCAATGGCGTCGTTAGCAACAGCATTGCTAGGCTTCGACAGGCGGCACAGCATTAACCGTGTGGTTACAGGTCCAGAGTTTGGTAGTGTTGTTGATATTCTAACTATCCTTCCAGTCAGGGGCTTATTTCTTTTGTTTCTATCTGCATTTAAGCCCGATGCTATCACGTTAGCTCCGTAGCTAAAGTGCTTCGCCGATGTATTGTCGTGGAGATAAAAGTCACTGTGAATGTCCATTTCGCGTTCTCAACTCTCATTTTCAAGAGGATATAGTATCCGAGGTGGTTTAAAATACAAATCCGTGATCCACAATAGAAAAAGGAGAGAGTGTGGAAACCAATGAGCCCTTGTACCTAAGTTACGGTCAGAGCAAAAAAAGATACGTCCTGCACTGCACTCTAATCCTTCACTCTCACTTTCCTCATCCACAAATCTTTCATCCTGGCTCAAATTAATGGGGTAATCGTCACTTTCTCGGTCCCAATCGCTCTCGCTGCTGGTGTAAACAATGGGGAAATGTGAGGAGACTTTCAACTTGTGACGTCACGCTACTTCCGGTACAGGCAAGGCTTTTTTATCAGCGACCAAAAGTTGCGAACTTTATCGTCGATGTTCTTTACGAAATCCTTTCAGCAAAAATATGGCAATATCGCAAAATGATCAAGTATGACACAAAGAATGGATCTGCTATCCCCGTTTAAATAAAAAAAATCATTTCAGTAGGCCTTTAAAAGTAGCCAAAGAAGGGGCCTGTCTCACATGGAGAGGGAGATACTTCCAGAGTTTGGGACCCGCAACAGAGAAGGCTCTGTCCCCTCTGAGATTGCGCTTTGATTTGGGTACCTCCAGGATCAGCTGACCTGAGGGAGCGGGTGGGGGCATAGAGGTGGAGCAGCTCAGAGAGGTACGGTGGGGCAAGACCACGTAAGGATTTAAAAACAAGTATGATGATTTTAAAATGGACTGTAGAAGACACAGTGGAGGGAGGCTAAAACAGGAGTAATGTGCTCTCTTTTTCTTATGTTAGTTAAAAGTCGGGCAGCTGCATTTTGGAGCAGCTGCAGACGTGAGAGGGAGGACTGACTCATTCCAAAATACAAAGAGTTACAGTAATCCAGCCCAAATGTGATAAAGGCATGGATTACTGTCTCTAACTGTTGCCTAGAAAGAAGGTTTTTAACCTTGGCCAGCTGACGTAAATACAAAAAGCTGTCTTTCACCAATCTGACGCTCCAATTTAAAATCACTGTCAATACCAAAGCCCAGGTTGGTGACCATGGTCTTAACGTGCAAAGCCAAAGGGCCAAAGTCAACAGGGGGGAGCTCACAGGTACCACTAGGTCCAAACACTATTACTTCTGTCTTCTTTTCATTGAAATGTAAGAAGTTTAGGGCCATCCAGGCCTTGATATCTTCAAGACAAGTAAGTAGTGTCTGCATTGAAGAGGCATGATTTCTCTTCAACGGAAAATAAATGTGTGTGTCATCGGCATAACAATGAAAATAAATATCATGCTTTCTTAGGATTGAGCCCAGGGGAAGTAAATAAATAGAAAAGAGAAGTGGTCCTAAAAGTGAGCCCTGTGGGAGGCCACATGTCAAGGGAGCAACAGAGGATTCAGAACCAGCAACATTTACAGAGAAGGTCCTGTTAGTCAAATATGACTTCAGCCAACTCAAAGCAGTACCACAGATGCCCACTTGATGCTGTAAGCGGATAATTCAAATATTATGGTCCACCGTATCAAATGCTGCTGTTAGATCCAGTAAAACTAAAATCACATGATCACCTAAATCTGTTGCTCCAAGGATGTCGTTAAAAAGCTTTAAAAATGCTGACTCGGTACTGGCGTTCAAATCCAGTTAGGCAGGATGTCTTGTTTTGTTTTTTTATTTCTTGTTTTATCCTTTTTTATTAATTTATTACATGTTAGTATTTTGGGTGATATATTCTGCACTTCTTTTAAGGTATATTTTACTATTGTATTGTATTCATCCTCCTGTGTTACCATGTTAATGTGACACTATGTGCACCTTATGTCTTATGTCTGTACAGCACTTTGGCCAACTGAGCTTGTTTTCAATGTCACATAGAAATAAATACACTCAACTCAACTCAACACATCATTGAGTGGCATTTACTTTTTACACTGGGGGGGACCAGACAAGCATTTACTTTTTACACTGGGGGGGACCAGACAAGCATTTACTTTTTACACTGGGGGGGACCAGACAAGCATTTACTTTTTACACTGGGGGGGACCAGACAAGCATTTAGTTTTTACACTGGGGGGGACCAGACAAGCATTTACTTTTTACACTGGGGGGACCAGACAAGCATTTAGTTTTTACACTGGGGGGGACCAGACAAGCATTTAGTTTTTACACTGGGGGGGACCAGACAAGCTCTGCTTCTTCCACTCATGTTGGACGCTTGATCACTTGAGCAAAAGTTGTGCTTGTAAAGTTTTGACATGTTCCAAATAAATACATTGAAAGTGAACATTAATAATAACATTTTAAAGTAATTTTTGGTTGTATGCCAACTTTGCGGAGCAGCTCTTCACAGCATCACCTCGCTAGTTAGCTTAACGTTAGCATCTTCCATGTTACATCATAACGATGTTGAATAAATGTGTTTGTGTGCCTTACAGGCGGACTTGTTATTGGCTACCATATATACACATCATTTGTGCTACATGTTTTTACTTTATTAGTACATTAATCTCCAGTCTTCACACAGTGAGCGTAGAAATGAGTTTTACATTGGGGGGACATCAATTTATATCCCAAAATAATGTTAGGACAAATAAATGATTACACAGTATCAGTATCAGTCTATGTTAAGCATTTTATGTAGCATTCCCATTTTACACTTTTTAGTCAACTCTTGTGAAATATCCACTGTCATGTTACTCTTTATAGTTTATTAATTAGTCAATTAATAACATATTTACTGAGTCCTGCTGCTAGTTCACTTTTATTGTGGTGTCATTTTTCTAGCTGTTAAGAGAAGTATTTGATCTTAAATATATAAATAATCCTCCATATTGGCAGCCATAGTGATTCATTTATTCAGCAGAGCATTAAAACTTGGATTTGACAAAAAGTAAACACAAATGCTGTCTTCCTCGCTGATAAAACATGATAGCAACATGCATCTGCTAGCTCAAGATCGCCCCCACTTCTCAGTGTGGCGAGTTGGAGTACTACAAGAAGCACTCTAATACAGTGCTTAAATCTGTATAATCTCTCTGACGGACATCTACACCTCCCGCTGCCTCAACAGAGCCAGTGCCATCATCAAGGACAGCACCCACCCTGGCTCTGACCTGTTCCACCTGCTGCCCTCTGGGAAGCGCTACAGGTGCATTACAACCAAAACAAACAGGCTAAAGAACAGCTTCTTCCCCAGGGCCATAACCATCCTGAACGGACTGCCCCATTGTCCCTCATAACTGCCTTCTCTTCGGTGCAATAACCCATTCCACCAACCACCCTGTTTTTGTTTTGTTTTTTCATGTATATATTCATTTCACACCATATTCATTGCACTTCTATATTTTTTTTATATATTTGCACATTGTTTTTCTAGATGCACACATCGCACTGTATGGAATGGCCTCAATCTCGTTACCTTGCGTAATGACAATAAAGCTGATTCTGATTCTGATTCTGATTCTGATTTTTAGTCTCATTATCAAGGAATAATGAGGTCACACTTATATTAAAACGTTAATGCTAAAGTTTCATCCAGTAGTGGGCCGGTGACGTTTGATGATGAGGATGAGGATGATGAAGATAAAGATGTATCTGTGCAAGTGAACAATTGAATCCACAAGGGACAACAACCCTTTCCACAGACTACACACACACATCAGAAACATAAATGTTAGAAGCCTACAACAATATATGTGAAGAAGACTTTAGGATTAAAAGTGAAGATGTGAGGTGAAATAAGTACAAATGCAGCAATAAAAACAAGCAACTCCACTCACGATGGCTCTAAAGTTCAGTGATGTGTTGCTAACTTCAGCATTTTTCTTCTTTGTTGATGTTTTGCAGTAGTTAACATCCATGATGTAACAATGCTGCTAATCTACCAGAGTCCACATTTTGTTAACCATTTTAATCATTCATACTTTTAATTGGATAATAACATCAATAAAATGCAATGGAAAAATGTGTGGAAAAAACCCCAAATGAAACTAATAAGATGTCCTCTCTTCAAAGATGAGAAAAAAGAATAACATAGTAGCTACATATATAATATTCAATACATGCACACAACTTAAAAAGTAACTACAGGCCAACATATAAGACTAGAAGATGAGAAGCACTACATACAACATCAAATATACATTCTTATTAAACATGCTGTGTTTTTAAACTACATTTAGCACAATCACTGTTTAAGTGTTTTTACATCCCTGCAGCTTCCATGACTGTTACACACTTGTGTTTACTGACCTGATTCTTAAACCTGAACATCTTATCACACACAGTGCAACTATACGGTTTCTCTCCAGTGTGTGTTCTCATGTGTCTGGTCATGTTTTCCTTTTTGGAGAAACTCTTTTTACAAACAGAGCAAGTAAAAGGTTTCTCACCTGTGTGTGTTCTCATGTGTAATATCATTTCAATCTTAGTGTTGAATCTTTTAGCACAAACTGAGCAAGCAAAAGGTTTCTCTCCAGTGTGTATTGTCATGTGTGTTGTCATGCTTTGCTTTCTGGAGAAACTCTTCTTACAAACAGAGCAAGTAAAAGGTTTCTCACCTGTGTGTGTTCTCATGTGTAATATCATGTCTTTCTTAGTGTTGAATCTTTTAGCACAAACAGAACAAGCAAAAAGTTTCTCTCCAGTGTGTGTTCTCATGTGTGTGGTCACGGCACCCTTTCTGGAGAAACTCTTCTTACAAACAGAGCAAGTAAAAGGTTTCTCACCTGTGTGTGTTCTCATGTGCAATATAATTTCCTTCTTAGTGTTGAATCTTTTAGCACAAGTTGAGCAAGCAAAAGGTTTCTCTCCAGTGTGTGTTCTCATGTGTCTGGTCATGCTTTCCTTTCTGGAGAAACTCTTCTTACAAACAGAGCAAGTAAAAGGTTTCTCACCTGTGTGTGTTCTCATGTGTAATATCATGTCTTTCTTAGTGTTGAATCTTTTAGCACAAACAGAACAAGCAAAAAGTTTCTCTCCAGTGTGTGTTCTCATGTGTGTGGTCATGTTACGCTTTGTGGAGAAACTCTTCTTACAAAAAGAGCAAGTAAAAGGTTTCTCTCCAGTATGTATTCTCATGTGTACTGTAAAAAGACTTTTCCGTCTAAATGATTTCCCACATTCAGAGCAGTCAAAGTGTTTGTTGTTAGTGTGATGTCTCGTATCACCTTTAGAGTCATTTTTACTCTCCAAAGGTTTTTGGATGTGGTCACTGTGATCAGAAGAGTGTGACATCATGTGGTCCATGTCTGACAGTGGAGCAAAGATGCTGTCTGGTTCTGACTTGATATCTTCACAATGCTCTCCATCAGCTTCTGTGATGTGTTGACTTACAAGCTCCGCCCCTCTGTTCTCCTCACTTTGACTGTGATGAAGCTGTAAGGACTGAGCTTCATCTTCATCATGAAGCTGCTCCTCTTTAATGTGGGAGGGGGCCTGTAGCTCCTTCTGTCCCACACTGGTGTGCCACTCCTCTTCATGACTCCCCGCTGACACCCGCTGGACGTCTGCAGAACAAATGAGGTGTTACTGTATTGAAGTTTGCAGTATTCAAACTATTGACATGTGAGCTAGGCCAAATAGACAGTGATGGGCAAGCTACCTGGACAATGTAGTAAGCTAAGCTACAAGTTACTCTCAATTAAATGGAGCTAAGCTATCCTCAGAGAATTGTAGCACGCTACACTACAAGCTACACTGCAAAAGTAGCTTGCCACATCAAATATATATATTTATATATATCGCTTGCTCGTACGTGCGTGCCGCTATGTGCATGTCACGTACGTAACTTTGGGGAAATATATATGTGCTGTATAAACTTTGGGGAGGTGAACGGTACTTTGGGCTGTGGGATTGAGTGTGTTGTGCGGGTGTTTGAGTTGTATTGACGGTTATATGGACCGGAGGGGGAGGTATTTGTTATGCGGGATTAATTTGTGGCATATTAAATATAAGCCTGGTTGTGTTGTGGCTAGTAGAGTATATATATGTCTTGTGTTTATTTACTGTTTTAGTCATTCCCAGCTGAATATCAGGTCCCACCCGCCTCTCACAGCATCTTCCCTATCTGAATCGCTCCCACTGCCCTCTAGTCCTTCACTCTCACTTTCCTCATCCACAAATCTTTCATCCTGGCTCAAATTAATGGGGAAATCGTCGCTTTCTCGGTCCGAATCGCTCTCGCTGCTGGTGGCCATGATTGTAAACAATGTGCGGATGTGAGGAGACTTTCAACCTGTGACGTCACGCTACTTCCGGTACAGGCAAGGCTTTTTTATCAGCGACCAATAGTTGCGAAATTTATCGTCGATGTTCTCTACTAAATCCTTTCAGCAAAAATATGGCAATATCGCAAAATGATCAAGTATGACACATAGAATGGATCTGCTATCCCCGTTTAAATAAGAAAATCTCATTTCAGTAGGCCTTTAATAGATGATAAAATGAACTGGAAATCTCGTATACAAAATATACAACTTAAGGTGACAAAAAACATTTCAATAATGAATAAAGCAAAATATGTCCTGGGCCAAAAATGACTTCATATTCTCTACTGCTCACTAGTGTTACATATCGGACTTATTGTGTAGAAATATGGGAAATAACTACAAATGTGCGCTACATTTACTAACCGTGTTACAAAAAAGATCAATTAGACTGATACATAATGTTGGATATAGAGAACATACAAGCACTTTATTTATTGAGTCAAAAATATTAAAGTTCGGTGATTTGGTAAAATTGCAAACAGATAAAATGATGTACAAAGCAAACTATAACCTGCTACCAAAGAATGTACAACAATTCCTCTCAACTAAAGAGGATACATATAATCTTGGAGGAAAATTTAAATTTAAACATTTGTATGCACGTTCAACACTTACAACCTTTAGCATATCTGTATTGTACTATTGTCCTAATATGATCCACTTTAAGAGGTTGTTCAAATGAATAGTGCTTACAAAGTACAAAGAAAAAGAATTATGAGAAATACTTTCAACCTTATTGAAAATAAGATATTCTTCATCTCAGTAGGTTAAAAATGACTGACTTAATTAATGATATATTACAGAACTGTTGTATTACTCATTCACAGATGTCATTTTTCTATAAAAAGGTCAGTAAATGATGTATATATTTGTAAACGCTCTGAAGTGGGAAAGGGGTAAGATTAAATAAGCTCTGCTTCTTCCTACTCCTTTTCGGACATGATGTAAAGTGAAATGATATGAAAGTGTGTGATGTATTATGCTGTAAGTGTGTTCATGTTCCAAATCAACTAAAGAAAGAAAGAAAGAATGTAACTGAGAGTGTACAAATGGACCCAGTGAGGGTCCATTGCTGTTAACTATCTGTCATTTAGCTGGGGACACCTTACAACTACCTCTAGGGCTCCCCGCACTCCACTGTATGCATTCATGTATTTCTTCTTGTATTTCTACCCTTCTTGAGACATGAAGAAGGAAAAGTATCTTCCATATGAGGTGTGAACAAGTGATGACATAAATCATGGTCCCAATAACATTGCATATATGATAAAACAAGACGGCAGCTAAAGAAGGACTAAAGAAGGACTTCCCTATTCATCCCCCTCTGGTCAACATATGAAATAAGTGTGTAAGAAATTGAAATGTGCCTCCTTTGGCCAAAATGTATAAAATAAATATGTATATAGAGACATACAGTAATAACTTGAAGTAAATAATGAAGGTTAAAAAACAATGACAAACAAAATATTTAAAGGGAACATTATCACCAGACCTATGTAAGCGTCAATATATACCTTGATGTTGCAGAAAAAAGACCATATATTTTTTTAACCGATTTCCGAACTCTAAATGGGTGAATTTTGGCGAATTAAACGCCTTTCTATTATTCGCTCTCGGAGCGATGACGTCACAACGTGACGTCACATCGGGAAGCAATCCGCCATTTTCTCAAACACCGAGTCAAATCAGCTCTGTTATTTTCCGTTTTTTCGACTGTTTTCCGTACCTTGGAGATGTAACGCTTACATGGGCTAGGCGGGTTAAGAGTGTAAACCGTATGACAGAAGATGGTTCGTCTAGGAGCCTGAGGTATGAAAGATGACGACAACTAGTTATCTTGGTTTCGACTGCTTAAAATCTATTGACACAAGAATATAAATGACACAGATGACAATAGGAAAAATAAATAAATAAATTAAAAAAATGCCCAAAACAAAAATACAAGATGCAGTCCTGCTGCCTTCGTGGAACCAGTTCACAGTTCAGTTCAAAAGGTATGCAAACGCTTTTGCGTCAGTCCAAAAGTTCAGTTCAAAAACAAAAGTAATCCAAAAGGTTCGCCGCAGAGGAGAAAAAAATGCTTGTCCTACCGCGTAGGTGTTTAGCTCGCCATTTGTTGAGTTGAGTTTGAAGGTGGATAGGAAGCTCAGGTTGTTTGGGTCAACGGGTATTCCTTCCCGTAAAAAAAACCTGACCGAAAAGTCCAAAAAAAACAAAGTGAGTAACCTAGTTACCTCTTCACTAGCAAAGTACATTATATATGTACTTGAAAGCATAATGTAAGCATTCAATTGTCCGGAATGACTAATTTGTTCTACTAATAAACCAATTGATATGACATAATTAACCATGTTGATTAATATACAATCATGAGTCCAATTAAAATGAACATTCATAAAACATTTCTAATAATACAGATCATGATTGTTTATCTAAAGTGATAAAACTCAATCATGGATCAATTGCAAATTCAATTACAAATGAATTTACAAGTTCAATTACAAATTAATTTACAAGTGCACTTATATAACCTAGTTTCATAATAATACTCATTATTAGAAAGTCAATGTATCATAATTCGTATTCAAGTACTTATCCAAACATTCAAAATTGATAAACAATCAAGCAAAGTTAAATTAAAGTGTTGCGCAACAACCTAAATACACGCACCTGCGTTCCATCTGATTCACATCCACTAAGTGGCAAAAGCGTATTAGCAGTTTAAAGCCCTTTGCCACTTTGCTTGACTAAACTGTTGCCTATAAATCGGCTGAATGATCAGAAGAAAATAAAACATAATTACCTGAGTAATCGAGGCAAAACAACATACCATGCACGCCCCGATAATCGAACATGCCGGCTCTATGGAAGAATGGCAACGGTATTAGCGCCTATGCTAAAACAAATGCTAACATAACATTGGCGACATGGCACATGATTGTGAGTGTGGAATTCCGTTGATTATGGCATGGCAAAAGACTCACCTAATTAAGAAGTTTGCAAAGTGTGAGAATGAGAAGATTTTGGGAGTTTCTTCTCAAGCGCGTCTCATAGCACCGCAGCCACAGCAGACGGGAGGGGGTGGTGAAGTGCACAGCACTTCCTTAAAAGGAAGTAAGCGGCAGGAAGTAACCCTCCACAATAAAAGTATTTGAACTGTATGCATGTTTTCAATGGGTATTTTAAATATGGGTTACAGAGACATCATGCCTCGTCGGTGTATTGTCGGAGGGTGTAACAACACGAACAGGGACGGTCAAGTTGCACCAGTGGCCCAAAGATGCAAAAGTGGCAAGAAATTGGACGTTTGTTCCGCACACTTTACCGACGAAAGCTATGCTACGACAGAGATGGCAAGAATGTGTGGATATCCTGCGACACTCAAAGCAGATGCATTTCCAACCATAAAGTCAAAGAAATCTGCCGCCAGACCCCCATTGAATCTGCCGGAGTGTGTGAGCAATTCAGGGACAAAGGCCTTCGGTAGCACGGCAAGCAATGGCGGCAGTTTGTTCCCGCAGACGAGCGAGCTAAACCCCCTGGATGTCTTGGCTCACACCATCCCTTATGCCACCGAAGATGATCAAGAGAAGAATATCGACCCTAGCTTCCCTGGCCTGCTGACATCAACTCCAAAACTGGACAGATCAACTTTCAGGAAAAGAGCGCGGATGAGGGTATGTCTACAGAATATATTAATTGATGAAAATTGGGCTGTCTGCACTCTCAAAGTGCATGTTGTTGCCAAATGTATTTCATATGCTGTAAACCTAGTTCATAGTTGTTAGTTTCCTTTAATGCCAAACAAACACATACCAATCGTTGGTCAGAAGGCGATCGCCGAATTCGTCCTCGCTTTCTCCCGTGTCGCTGGCTCTCGTGTCGTTTTCGTCGGTTTCGCTTGCATACGGTTCAAACCGATATGGCTCAATATCTTTAGTTTCTTCTTCAATTTCGTTTTCGCTACCTGCCTCCACACTACAACCCATCCATCCATCCATCCATTTCCTACCGCTTATTCCCTTTTGGGGTCGCGGGGGGCGCTGGAGCCTATCTCAGCTACAATACAACCATCCGTTTCAATACATGCGTAATCTGTTGAATCGCTTAAGCCGCTGAAATCCGAGTCTGAATCCGAGCTAATGTCGCTATAGCTTGCTGTTCTATGCGCCATGTTTGTTTGAGTTGGCATCACTATGTGACGTCACAGGAAAATGGACGGGTGTATATAACGATGGTTAAAATCAGGCACTTTGAAGCTTTTTTTAGGGATATTGCGTGATGGGTAAAATAAAAATAAAAACTTGGAAAAATAAAATAAGCCGCTGGGAACTGATTTTTAAAGGTTTTAACCCTTCTGAAATTGTGATAATGTTCCCCTTTAAAACAAAACGTATTAAATGTAACTAAAAGCTTCCCTTTTTTATATTTGCACAGTATGTATATATTAATGTTGTAAATACACATCTTTATATATCTAGAAAATGTGGTCCTAAAGAGGTAGGCACTGTCACATCTAATAGAGAGCCAAATACTAGAGTCTGTGAACATTGCTCCAAAGTCAAGATGTGTTGTTGATTTAATGTGCATACAAAAGTGAACATTGACAGGTGCAAAGGCAGCAATATATGATAAAACAAGACGGCAGCTAAAGAAGGACTTCCCTATTCATCCCCCAAAAACCTGCCAGGTGAGCAGCTGATTTGACCACTTCTGGTGCTGACGTAAGACAACCTGCGTCCCATATGTTTATTTTAATGAAATAAGTTTATTTCCATCATATAATCAACCATCAACCATTCTGTGTGACCAGTTTAACAGTACAGATGATACATATTTAACAATCATACACATTTACACACAAAAAGAAAAGAAAAAGAATGACGGAAAAAGGAATAGGCTGAAGCCAAAGCTTATATTTGGGGGGATTACCCCCAATACTTCTTAGACGGAAACACAAATAATGACAATATGAAGGAAGTAGTTGAAAGCTTCAATAATTACTTTGTAAATATTGGACCAAAATTGGAGGAAAGGATTCCAGACCCAGTTTCAATTGAGGACTATAATGATACCATAGAGCCAAATCCCAACTCCATGTTCCTCAGTAATGTGACACAGGAGGAAATAGTTATAATCCTGTAATCTAAGACTTCAACTGATTGTAATGGAATTGATATGGAAACCATAAAAAAGGTTCTAGAAGAAATCTCGGGACCATTCATGTATATTAGTAACCTATCATTTCAAATACCCAAACTAAATGAAAATAGCTAAAGTTGCACCAATTTATAAGACTGGAGACAAACACCAATTTACAAATTATAGACCTGTTTCTTTACTTCCACAGTTTTCTAAAATCATTGAAAAAGTGTCCAATAACAGATTAGAGAGTTTCATAAACAAACATAGAATACTAGAAGAGAACCAATATGGATACACAGCTAATATTTCAACTTTGATGGCTTTCATTGAAATGACAGAAGAAATGAGCAATGCAATAGATAGTAAAAAATGTGCAGCAGCAGTGTTGTTGGATCTAACTAAAGCATTTGACACAATTAATCACAATATTTTCATCAAAAAACTAGAAGGATATGGCATCAGAGGGTTGGTCTTAAACTGGATAAGAAGTTATTTAACCAACAGGAAACAATACGTGAAGCTAGGCCAACACACTTCTACAACACTAAATATATCCTGTGGTGTACCTCAGGGATCAATACTAGGACCTCAATTATTCAATCTCTATATAGATGACATTTGTAAAGTTACAAAATATTTAAAGTTAGTATTAATTGCAGATGATACAACAGTGTTTTGTTCAGGAGAGAACACACAGAAGATAATACAAATAATAACAAAAGAAATGAACAAATTAAAAGGATGGTTTGACAAAAACAGATTATCTTTGAATCTCAGTAGAAGTAAAATAATGCTATTTGGTAACAGGAGAAAAGAAAGTCAAACACAAATGGACGGAATAGAAATTGAAAGAGTAAATGAAACCAAATTTCTAGATATAATAATTGATGATAAATTGAACTAGAAATCTCATGTAAAAAATATACAACATAAAGTAGCAAGAAACACGTGAATAAATTTGCATGTATAAAGCAAAACATGTTGTAGACCAAAAATGACTTCATATTCTCTACTGCTCACTAGTGTTACATATCTGACTTATTGTGTAGAAATATGGGAAATAACTACAAAAGTACACTTCATTCATTAACTGTGTTACAAAAAAGATCAGTTATAATAATACATCATGTTGGATATAGAGCTTGTATGCATGCATGTGTGATGTATCATGTTGTATGCATGCATGTGTGATGTATCATGTTGTATGCATGCATGTGTGATGTATCATGTTGTATGCATGCATGTGTGATGTATCATGTTGTATGCATGCATGTGTGATGTATCATGTTGTATGCATGCATGTGTGATATATCATGTTGTATGCTTGCATGTGTGATGTATCATGTTGTATGCATGCATGTGTGATATATCATGTTGTATGCATGCATGTGTGATGTATCATGTTGTATGCATGCATGTGTGATATATCATGTTGTATGCTTGCATGTGTGATGTATCATGTTGTATGCATACATGTGTGATGTATCATGTTGTATGCATGCATGTGTGATGTATCATGTTGTATGCTTGCATGTTCCAAATAAACTCAACTCAACTAACACTTGGTGGACATTCAAGCCACAAAATGCAAATGGAGTATTGTTGGTGTATTTTGGATGGTTATAGAGGACCTCCCATTGGCTCCATTGCAAGTGGACTTTTATTTACATTCATGAGTTAGAATTAGGGCTGGGTGATATATGGAATATACTGGATATATCGTGGGTTTGTCTCTGTGCGATATAGAAAATGACTATATGGTGATATTGGAGTATACGTTCTCACACAGTTGCTTTTAGCTGCAGGCATTACACTACAGGCTCTTCTCACTCTTTCTTGTCTCTCCTTCTTACAGAGACATAAAACAAGCGCACCTTCTTACATACGTCACATACTGTCACGTGTGCAACGTCATACGCTCTCACGGAGCAGACAGGTGCGGCATGGTAACGTTAGCTGTGGTGCTAGTGGTAATACGAGACACAGAAGGTGCCAATCTGGTAACAAATGAAGGAATAATTCATTCCCAAGACAAACAGCAGGGGGTCCATCGTCTGGCGGTGGTTTGGCTTCAAGCGGGTAGACGGTGAACAAGTATGCGGCAAAAGCGTTGCTACAAAAAGTAGCAGCACTGCTAATGTAGCATCATTTGAAAAGTCACCCGCTAGAGAATGAAGAGTGCTTGAAACTCCGCATGTCAACATCTCCGTTTGGTGCCACACCCACAAAATGCCCAAGCAACCATTTCCACATCAACACCGTATGAAACAAATAGTCAACAACAGAAGGAGATAACGTCCGCAGGAACCTACCACATAGTGAAGGACATACACTATTTGATTTCCTATTATGCAGCTCATTTTTATTTGACACAGATTGAAATATCTTGTGTGACATCATGCACCAACGTGCACTTTATTTGTTTTAAACTACTGTAGTGGCATTCGGTACAAAAAGTGCACTTTAATTTAGTGTTGTTTTAATATGTGATATGTGACTATGTGACTTGTAAAAAGAGCTCAGCAGCGCATGCACTTTTTGCGTCGGACGAAAAGAGCACCCCCCCCCCCCAATTCTCAGCACATTCTACAGAGGCACTATAGAGAGCCTGCTGACCAACAGCATCTCTGTCTGGACTGGAGCCTGCAATGCCACAGACTTGAAGTCTCTCCAGAGAGTGGTGAGGACCCTACCCAGGAGATCGCAAAAATCCGCTGCCTGACCAGGGCTCAGAAAATCTGCAAAGACTCCTCCCACCCCCACCAAGGACTGTTTTCACTGCTGGACTCTAGAAAGAGGTTCCGCAGCCTCCGAAGCAGAACCTCCAGGTTCTGTAACAGCTTCTTCCATCAGGCCGTAAGACTCTTGAACGCATCATAATTAAATTATCCCCTTAACATAAGTCCACTCCCCGTGGACGGATGTGAAAAAGTGCAATATGTTTATCTGTACAGTAATCTATTTATTTATTTATATATGCACCGTATTGCTTTTTTATCCTGCACTACCATGAGCTTATGTAACGAAATTTCGTTCTTATCTGTGCTGTAAAGTTCACATTTGAATGACAATAAAAAGGAAGTCTAAGTCTACGTCTAAATATGTCATCTTAGTGACATCATGCACAAAAGTGCACTAATAGCTTGTTTTAAAATGTCTCTGACAATCCTGCATTTTCTGTTTTGAAATGACATGAATGTTTGTGCCACTGCTTAATAACTCTTTAATAAATACACTTTTGCTAAATTGACTTGGTTGTGATTTCCCTCTCTGCATGAAAGTTTAAAAGTAGCATATATTAATGCAGTATGAAGAATAATGTTTTAATGTAGACACATAGAATCATCATACTGCTGTGATTATATGCATCAAGTGTTCATTCAAGGCTAAGGCAAAATATCCACATATATATGGTGTATGGTGACATGGACTAAACATATCCACATATATATGGTGTATCGTGACATGGACTAAACATATCCACATATATATGGTGTATCGTGACATGGCCTAAACATATCCACATATATATGGTGTATGGTGACATGGCCTAAACATATCCACATATATATGGTGTATCGTGACATGGACTAAACATATCCACATATATATGGTGTATCGTGACATGGACTAAACAAATCCACATATAGAAACCCCGTTTCCATATGAGTTGGGAAATTGTGTTAGATGTAAATATAAACGGAATACAATGATTTGCAAATCCTTTTCAACCCATATTCAATCGAATGCACTACAAAGACAACATATTTGATGTTCAAACTAATAAACTTTATTTTTTTTTGCAAACAATAATTAACTTAGAATTTCATGGCTGCAACACGTACCAAATTAGTTGGGAAAGGGCATGTTCACCACTGTGTTACATCACCTTTTCTTTTAACAACACTCAAACGATTGGGAACTGAGGAAACTAATTTTTGAAGCTTTGAAAGTGGAATTATTTCCCATTCTTGTTTTATGTAGAGCTTCAGTCGTTCAACAGTCCGGGGTCTCCGCTGTCGTATTTTACGCTTCATAATGCGCCACACATTTTGGGAGACAGGTCTGGACTGCAGGCGGGCCAGGAAATTACCCGCACTCTTTTTTTTTTACGAAGCCACGCTGTTGTAACACGTGCTGAATGTGGCTTGGCATTGTCTTGCTGAAATAAGCAGGGGCGTCCATGAAAAAGACGGCGCTTAAATGGCAGCATATGTTGTTCCAAAACCTGTATGTACCTTTCAGCATTAATGGTGCCTTCACATATGTGTAAGTTACCCATGTCTTGGGCACTAATACACCCCCATACCATCACAGATGCTGGCTTTTGAACTTTGCGTCGATAACAGTCTGAATGGTTCGCTTCCCCTTTGGTCCGGATGACACGATGTCGAATATTTCAGAAAACAATTTGAAATGTGGACTCGTCAGACCACAGAACACTTTTCCACTTTGCATCAATCCATCTTAGATGATCTCGGGCCCAGAGAAGTCGGCGGCGTTTCTGGATGTTGTTGATAAATGGCTTTCGCTTTGCAGAGTAGAGCTGTCACATGGGGGTCGCAGCTTGCTGCGGGGTTGTTCTTCCAACGCAAGAACGGCTCCGGACGACAGCGTAAAGGTAGTAAGTGATTTATTTCTCAACAAAAAACAGAAAACAAGCAAAAGAAAAGCGTGCCGAACGCACGGGAAGCTAAGGCTAAACTTAGCACAGGCAAAAGACAGGGAACTCAAAAACTTACGTGACAATTTGCATGGAGCAAACACAACGAAGGCAGAATGAGTGACAAACAAAGGTAGGCTTAAATAGAGTCTCTGATGAGCAACAGTTGCGCGTGCAAGGCAGGTGAAAATCAAGTAACCATGGTGACGAAACAAACTCACAGGTGCACGAGTAACAACAAAAGGAGTCCAAAACTAACCAAACATAACCAAACAAAACATGATCCGGACCACGGATCATGACAGAACCCCTTCCTCAAGGACAGATCCTAGATGTCCATATAGAAAACACACAAAAAAAACCAAGCAGGGTCAAAAGTCCCGGGAGGGCGGAGGGAGGACTTGGTGGTGGGTCGCCAGGCCAAGTGTCCCCGAATCCATCGAGGCAAAGTCAAGTGGCGGCGGCGAGTGGAACACCGCTGCAGCAGGCGAGGCGGGCGCCCAGGGAATGGCCACATCCGTGGCCGACTGGGAGGTGGGCGCACTTGGCGATGCGGACGACCAGGGAGCGGCCACATCCGTGGTCGACAGGGAGGTGGGCGCGTTGGCGCCTTCATGGCAGGCTTGGACGCAGCAGCAGACGAGTCAGGCGTGGACGCAGCAGCAGACGAGTTAGGCGTGGACGCAGCAGCAGACGAGTCAGGTGTGGACGCAGGTGCAGGCGGCGAAGCTTGGCGTGGTGCGGGCACAGGCGGCGAAGCTTGGCGTGGTGCGGCGAAGCTTGGCGTGGTGCGGGCACGGGCGGCGAAGCTTGGCGTGGTGCGGGCACGGGCGGCGAAGCTAGCCGGAGTGCAGGAACTGGAGCAGGTGCTAGCCGGGGTGCAGGAACTGGAGCAGGTGCTAGCCGGGGTGCAGGAACTGGAGCAGGTGCTAGCCGGGGTGCAGGAACTGGAGCAGGTGCTAGCCGAGGAGCAGGAACAGGTGCTAGCCGAGGAGCAGGAACAGGTGTCAGCCGAGGTGCAGGAACAGGTGTCAGCCGAGGTGCAGGAACTGGAGCAGGTGCTAGCCGAGGAGCAGGAACTGGAGGAGGTGCTAGCCGAGGAGCAGGAACTGGAGCAGGTGCTAGCCGAGGAGCAGGAATCGGAGCAGGTGCTAGCCGAGGAGCAGGAACTGGAGCAGGAACTGGAGCAGGTGCTAGCCGAGGAACAGGAACTGGAGCAGGTGCTAGCCGAGGAACAGGAACTGGAGCAGGTGCTAGCCGAGGAACAGGAACTGGAGCTGGTGGCGTTTGCAGGCCCACCGGAGATGATGGTGGCGTCTGCAAGCCCACCAGAGATGATAGTGGCGTCTGCAAGCCCACTGGAGATGATGGTTGCGTCTGCAAGCCCACCGGAGATGATGGTGGCGTCTGCAAGCCCACCGGAGATGAAGTTAGCCATGAGCATGGCGGAGGCGGTCTAGCTGGGGGTTGCGGCTTGACATGCCGACGGATTGGTGGTGGAGGAAGAACTGGAGGTTGCGGCTTGGCAGGTCGAAAAACTGGTGGTGGCGGCCGGGATGGAGGTTGCTGCCTGGCTGGGCGCAGCTGAGCAGCCCCACCAGCACAGCTCCCGGCCCCAGCCCCCCCCCCTCAAGGGGCGGATACCAGACGCGCTCCTTGCGGTCTGGAACAGTCTTTAAAGGGGAGTGGCGGGAGGTTAGGAGGGGGGCAGAATTCTCCCCTTTAAATTGTCCAAAATGTTCATCTCTCCTTCCAACAGGAGAGTGACGAGGAGACAGGGAAGACAAAGTCTGTGACGTGGGCGGGGCTATGGTCCATAGGGGCGGAATCAGAGTCACTGGGGACGGAGGTGACTGAGGTTGACTAACTCTAGCTTTCAACAAAATGTCCTGATAATACTTTATTTTTGAAATAAAGTCTGTAGGAGGTGGCTGACAACGGCTGACAGAAGGCAAAAAAAAAATTCCTGATCAGTGACTTCCTCTGAAGACGCCGGCGGAATGATGTCATCGCCAAGCGCCGGTTCAATGACGTCATCAGAGTAAGAGTGCATTCTTTCGACCGCCCATGTAGTGAACTGTTTGGCAAAGTGATGAATTGGATTACCAAAGTTCGGCGGCGAGGAATACTGGCTTGATTGAGGAATGTTGCTGTCCGGAGGAGGAGTTTGGGGGAGCGACGCATTTTGGCGGCGGAACGAAGTCTTTTTGGCTGGCTTCCGTCCTCGCCGGCGCGTCTCCATCTCCTCGTCGTGGCTGGTCTGCGAAAGAACGTAAGCTGCCTTCGTTCTGTCACATGGGGGTCGCAGCTTGCTGCGGGGTTGTTCTTCCAACGCAAGAACGGCTCCGGGCGACAGCGTAAAGGTAGGAAGTGATTTATTTCTCAACAAAAAACAGAAAACAAGCAAAAGAAAAGTGTGCCGAACGCACGGGAAGCTAAGGCTAAACTTAGCACAGGCAAAAGACAGGGAACTCAAAAATTTACGTGACAATTTGCATGGAGCAAACACAACGAAGGCAGAATGAGTGACAAACAAAGGTAGGCTTAAATAGAGTCTCTGATGAGCCACAGGTGCACGTGCAAGGCAGGTGAAAATCAAGTAACCATGGTGACGAAACAAACTCACAGGTGCACGAGTAACAGCAAAAGGAGTCCAAAACTAACCAAACATAACCAAACAAAACATGATCCGGACCACGGATCATGACAAGAGCTTTAACTTGCACTTACAGATGTAGCGACCAACTGTATTTAGTGACAGTGGTTTTCTGAAGTGTTCCTGAGCCTATGTGGTGATATCCTTTAGAGATTGATGTCGCTTGTTGATCCAGTGCCGTCTGAGGGATCGAAGGTCACGGTCATTCAATGTTGGTTTCCGGCCATGTCGCTTACGTGGAGTGATTTCTCCAGATTCTCTGAACCTTTTGATGATATTATGGACCGTAGATGTTGAAATGCAATTGCACTTTGAGAAACGTTGTTATTAAACTGTTTGATTATTTGCTCACGCAGTTGTGGACAAAAGGGTGTACCTCGCCCCATCCTTTCTTGTGAAAGACTGGGCATTTTTTGGGAAGCTGTTTTTATACCCAATCATGGCACCCACCTGTTCCCAATTAGCCTGCAAACCTGTGGGATATTCCAAATAAGTGTTTGATGAGCATTCCTCAACTTTATCAGTATTTATTGCCACCTTTCCCAACTTCTTTGTCACGTGTTGCTGGCATCAAATTCTAAAGTTAATGATTATTTGCAAAAAAAAAAAAAAGGTTTATCAGTTTGAACATCAAATATGTTGTCTTTGTAGCATATTCAACTGAATATGGGTTGAAAATCATTTGCAAATCATTGTATTCCGTTTATATTTACATCTAACAAAATTTCCCAACTCATATGGAAACAGGGTTTGTATATGGTGTATCGTGACATGGCCTAAACATATCCACATATATATGGTGTATCGTGACATGGCCTAAACATATCCACATATATATGGTGTATCGTGACATGGCCTAAACATATCCACATATAAAGGTGTATTGTGACATGGACTAAACATATCCACATATATATGGTGTATTCTGACATGGCCTAAACATATCCACATATATATGGTGTATCGTGACATAGCCTAAACATATCCACATATATATGGTGTATCGTGACATGGCCTAAACATATCCACATATATATGGTGTATCGTGACATGGCCTAAACATATCCACATATTAATAAAAAGCCATATCGCCCAGCCCTAGTTAGAATGTGATTTTTTTTTTTTTTTTAAATATATCCACCGTTGTGTCTTTTATAATGATTGTGAACGATAGAAAAAATTCCCCAAAAAAGTGCACTTCCCCTCTAAATTCCAAGGATTAGATTTAAGACTTGAAGTGTATGAGCATGAAGTGATGAAGCCTTCTTGGATGAATCTTCTAAGACAAAGTGAACAGTCCAGTTGTGATGGATTGAATGCCCTGAGAATAAAATGATATGTGCTTACTTGGACTGTGATGAAGCTGTGAGGACTCAGGTGCTTTGTCTTCATGCTCTTCAGTCTTCACAGAGACAACAGTCAGTGGAAACTTGCTGACATAATCCTCCTCCTGCCCTACAACACACTCTCCCTCCTCTTCCTCTTTCATGAGTGGATCCTCCTCTTCCTCTTTCATGTGGGTGGGCTGTGGATCCTCCTCTTCCTCTTTCATGTGAGGGGGCTGCTGGATGTCTGTTGGGTAAATGTAAATAAGATAAAGAGAGAAGAGAAATAGTTTAGGACTGACACTGTTAACACAATGACATTATTTGTGTTCTTCCGTGTGTTGGGTTAAAAGTGTGTAGCAAAATAACTAATAAAAACACGGGAAATACCTCCTTTTTTCCTAAAATCAATTCAAAAGTGGCACAGTGAGTACCAAAACAGACTTGAAAATAGGATAAGGGGCAATTTGAAAAGTTTTTATAACTACGAGGCAGCACTGATTGAGGCATTTTGAACTTCACTGGTGTAAATAGTGTAAATATTTTATTCTGTATACGGTCCATTACACCTACTCTTTATCTCTAAACTTAACCATAATCTTTTAATGACAAAGTCATTACCATAACTTCAATATCATGGAAATAAAAAAATAATAATTCCAAAATCACTTAAAAAAAACATTCATGGCAAGTATTTTGTCATCATGCAGAATACTTTTTTGTGGTCATTTTGTTGGCTGGACCAAAATAAACTTTTACCAAAAACATGTTTTACTTTTGAGAGATTGATTGAGACTTGTATTAGTAGATTGCACAGTACAGTACATATTCCGTACAATTGACCACTAAATGGTAACACCCGTATAAGTTTTTCAACTTGTTTAAGTCGGGGTCCACTTAAATCAATTCATGGTAGTATGTGGTGTTTTATGGAGTATCTCCATCAAAAATTCCTCTTTAGGAATTGGAGACTATCTACAACACGCTGAAGGAAAGTCAGTCACCTTTATGTTCTTTATGTTCTTTTAATAAATCAAGTGTTGACTACTTTGGATATTGAAAATAAATGTTTACTTTCACTTATTGTTACATGTAAATCAGAATCAGGAAGTGAAATGATAACTAATTAGATGCGATTACAGTGTAAAATGTATTTGGTGAGTGTGTGAGTTTTGTGTAAACATGTTGATACAGGTTTACATCTTCTTGGGGACTGGAACACAGATATGTCCTGAAAGAATGCACCCATTTTTAAAACCTTCACTAAGCTGTGCCACCAACATTGTCTCACTTAGCTCATTAAGCAAACTACCAGGGTGAGTGAGTCCTTTTAAACCTTCATAGTCCTCGTTGTTACTTCTGACCAGTCTAAGATCAGCACAAGTGGAACTACTGTATGCAGCTTAAGTGATCATTCAATGATTTTCTGTACCCATATAGAACATAGAACTGAGGCTGACGACCACAAAACAAGCGAAGCAACAATCCTCAAGACCTAGACTAGCAAGGCTTTCAATGACAAACTGGCAAATTAAGACTCACCTGGTACTTGCAAGTACACAGGTTTTTGGGTCAATTCCTAACCTCAGAAAAGTAGATAACTTCACAGTCAAAGTGGGTGACAATATTATAACAAACAACAATGAGATTACCTATCTTGGCTGCATCGTAGAGACTAATCTCTCCAGTGAAAAAATGACTACCAAGGTAGTCAAAGAATCAACCGACAAATTATGTTCTTACTAGTGTTGTCCCAATACCAATATTTTGGTACCGGGACCTGTACCAAAATGTATTTCAATACTTTTCCGAACTTTTTGATACTTTTCTAAATAGAAAGGACCACAAAAAAGTGCCTTATTGGCTTTATTTTAACAAAAAATCTTAGGGTACATTAAACATATGTTTATTATTGCAATTTAGTCCTTAAATAAAATAGTGAACGGACTAGACAACTTGTCTTTTATTAGGAAGTTAACAAACAAAAGCTCCCAGTTTAGTCTGCTGACATATGCAGTAACATATTGTGTCATTTATATTATATTATTTTGTCAATATTATTAAATGGTAAATGGTAAATGGGTTGTACTTAAACCCCCACTGGGGTGAGTTTTTCCTTGCCCTTATGTGGGCTTTGTACCGAGGATGTCGTTGTGGCTTGTGCAGCCCTTTGAGACACTTGTGATTTAGGGCTATATAAATAAACATTGATTGATTGATTGATTGATTGTACTTTTATAGCGCTGTTCTACCTTTTTAAGGAACTCAAAGCACTTTGACACTATTTCCACATTCACCCATTCACACACACATTCACACACTGATGGCGGGAGCTGCCATGCACGGTGCTAACCAGGACCCATCAGGAGCAAGGGTGAAGTGTCTTGCTCAAGGACACAATGGACGTGACTAGAATGGTAGAAGGTGGGGATTGAACCAGTAAACCTCAGAATGCTGGCACGGCCACTCTCACAACTTCGCCACGCCGTCCCCTGTTATTAAGGACAAGTGGTCGAAAATGTATTATTAATCTACTTGCTCATTTACTGTTAATATCTGCTTATTTTCTGTTTCAACATGTTCTATCTACACTTCTGTTAAAATGTAATAATCACTTATTCTTCTGTTGTTTGATACTTAACATTAGTTTTGGATGATACCACAAATTTGGGTATCAATCTGATACCAAGTAGTTACAGGATCATACATTGGTCATATTCAAAGTCCTCATGTGTCCAGGAACATATTTACTGACTTTATAAACATAATATTTTTTTTTTAAACGAAAGAAGATGGTGTAATGCCAAAAAATATAGATGTAATCATAGAAGTAGTACTTTTTAGAGGCGGTATAGTACCGAATATGATTAATTAGTATTGTGATACTATACGAATGCTGGTATACCGTACAACCCTAGTTCTTACATAGTAGGATCACCCCGCTGGTGGGTAGAAATACACTTAAGACTCTAACACAAGCACTCATTTAACCCCACTTTGACTACAGAGTTCATGTTTGGTACCGTGACGCCTTAAAAGCCCTGAAAAACAAACTCCAGACAGCCCAAAACAAAATGATTGGGCTTCTACTCAACCGTCCATCTCGGGCTCACCTTTTCGCCAACCATTTCCTTAAAGTGGGGAGGCTCTTGGTAGGTGACAGAGTACATCTTCTTGCAGTTGGTCTGGTGTACAAGATACACCACAGCACTAAAATACCCATGTACCTGTCTAGATACTTCAAAATATATTGACCATTATAACACCAGAGGTAGTTGTACAAGTCACATTCAACCCAGATCTCACTCCAAAAAAGGTTCTAATTAGTTTGCCTGCTATACCACCAACATGTGGAAGTCCCTATCAATAGCCATAAAGGAGTGTAAATCCCTTACTTCCTTCAAAGCAGCTTTGACAAGACATTACAGGTTGTTGTTACTCTTAACTGGGAATATACAAAGCCTTTTGCTGCAATTTTCTTGCAGTATTGTTTTCTTTTTGCTACTTTCTACATACTTTGTGTTCTATCTGTGTGAGTGAACAAATATTTCAACTGAAACCATCTCAGGCTTTCTTGTAGCAGTGAATGTGTACCGTGATGAAAGTGTAGCCTTTCCTATGCAAACTTCTCATAACTCCTTCAATCAATCAATCAATCACACATTGTTACAAACTGAGAGGAACATCAACCTCAAACTGTCTCGTTTTCATGAAGAATCTAAATGAAAGCATTGCATCATCCCCACAAGACATATCATCTATTGAAGAAAAGTGTTAATAATGAAATATAAAGTTAGTAAAGATGTGAGAGTAAGAAGTAAACAAAGCTGTTGTGTGTAACACAACTTGATGTTTCTTGAAAACATCGTCCAGTAGTTGACTGTTCTCTTTCGTTCTAGAAAGTTCCGCCTGGTAATCTGCTATCGTTCTTTCGCACATTTTCACACAAACACAACACTTTACACTCACATGTTCACACAATCACAACACTTTACACTCACATGTTCACACAATCACAACACTTTACACTCACATGTTCACACAATCACAACACTTTACACTCACATTTTCACACAATCACAACACTTTACACTCACATTTGATCTCTACTTAGCGATGTGTTGATAACAACCGCGTCTCTTTGTTAGCAGCTAGCAAGCTAAGCTAGCTAAACTTGCTAGCACGATAAGGTTCTCGCTCACCGAGACGGGTTTTTTCCTGAATTACAGACTCAAAGATGTACTTTATACGACATACATTTTTACAAACTGAAGAACAAATAATAGGACTGACTTATTAGCGTCCTTCTGGCTTCTTTCTGCGTCAATGTGCTTTCACAACAGTTGGCACGCTTGACGTTACAAGACGGTTCTGCTCTCGTCTATGACTGCTCTCGCGAGATGTGTCATGTGCAGAAGACTCAAAGCTTTGTAGTAAATCAGGAGCGTGATCACTTTTTGATTTTCTACATTTATTTTGCATTATTGACTTTGTTAAAACTGTTGTTTGTAATAAAATGATTAATTGTATTATTTTGTTGTAATTGTTTCAAGAACTAAAATGATGTATTGTTGTATTATTCACCAATAAGTCAATACATTTTGGTCCTGTGTTTTATTCTGATGATAATGAAAAATGAGGTAAAAGGCAAAGTGAAAGTGAAACTAAGCTACTGCCTCTCGCCTACACGTCAATTTATCATGTGGTAGCCAAAAGTCACCAGTAGATGGCAGTGCAATATTGTAAAGTCCTACATATAGTACTTTCTAAATGTTGCTGTTCATATTAATAAAGCGCTAAATCCTTTATTTTTGACAAAATACCTTTAGTAGTGATACAAATGTGCTCTGGCAAAATAATCTTATTTCCTTTGTTTGGCTTGAAAGAAGCTATGAAAATAAACATGACAAAAAATTTGTAGTTCTCAGGGAGAAAAAAAGGTTGGAAATGATGTGAAAGGACCAAATCCTCTGTTTAAGAATAATACGAATAATAATAATCAATGTTATTTATAAGGTGCCTTTCTAGAGACGATACAAACATTACAACATTGAACAATATAAAACAGAAAATGTCAGTTTAGACAAGAAACTAGAAATAGCTGAAATTAAAGTGAATAAGCATTCTGGAATAAGTGTGTTCTTGATTTGGAAAGGCTAAATGAGTCCATATTGTGGAAGTCTTGCTGTTCCTAAAATATGGAGGGTCAAATTGGACAAAATTAAACAATTGATTGATTGAAATAAATACATCTTTAAATAATTACTTAAAAATGTGATAATTCATTACAAATGGAATTAAATACATAAATGTATTTTATCTTTCAAACTCAGCCATCAAAGTCAGTGGGCGGGTCCTAACATCTGATTGGTTCCAATGACCAGAGAGAATAGCGGTTGATATCTTTGTCCGAAAGTGAGGAAATTGTTACATCTTTGTAACTGTTTTGGACTTAAGTTTGCTTGTTATCTGTATGTGGTATATAAGTTCCTGTCCTGTGCCCATATTTGGTATTTTTCACTTCCTTGTGCTGTTCACAGGCTTCCACACCAGCTGCCTGATATGCAACCGGGACACACCTGTACCATGTTGCCAATCAGTCTCTTATTTCAGTCCAGATTGTCAACCAGACAGCTTCGGATCATTGCTTCGCGTACGTGTGATGTTTCCGGTACAAAATGAGTTCCGTCTCTTGCGCATTTACTTCTGCACTCGCCTTCTTTTGTTTTCCCCCACTCCTTTTGTGGTTGAGTTTTCTGTTCTTTTCTTCCCTTCATGTGAGTGCACCTTTTGTTTGTATTAAATAATATTATTTTACTCAGCGTCTGCCTCCCGTCTCTGCATCCTTGGGGTCTCGTCACTAAGCTGCATTCCAGCTCCTGACAGAAATAACTGTATTAAATTCCTCTACTTTATTTGCTACATGCTGTGGGTCAGCATAGGTCTTACTTGCACATGTTCCACATCTACCAGCAACTCCCCAAAAAGTATTAAAAAGTATGTCCTTCTAAGACGTCATGTTTTCAAATACTTTTAAAGTTCCAAAGATATGAAGATATGACGGGGTGAGGTTGTGGATATTCAAGAAATACACGACGCACTTACCCGTGTAACAAATGATCCAAGGAGGGGAACCTTAAACGATGGGTTAGTGTGACTGACACTGGGCTTAAGCTGAATAATTGTTTGTTTAAGGAGTTATCTGGCTTAATGTAGACAGGGCATGACTTTGCCTGTGACCTTTGCTGAATTAATTTTGTCAAATCTTTTAAGGAAGTCCTGGTCTCTGACTGTTCAATGGCAGAACATATAGTATATATATATATATACATGTATATATATATACATGTATATATTTATATATATATATATATATATATATATATATATATATATATATATATATATATATATATATATATATATATATATATATATATATATATATATATATATATATATATACATATGTACATACATATACACATATGTGTATATATATACAGGTAAAAGCCAGTAAATTAGAATATTTTGAAAAACTTGATTTATTTCAGTAATTGCATTCAAAAGGTGTAACTTGTACATTATATTTATTCATTGCACACAGACTGATGCATTCAAATGTTTATTTCATTTAATTTTGATGATTTGAAGTGGCAACAAATGAAAATCCAAAATTCCGTGTGTCACAAAATTAGAATATTACTTAAGGCTAATACAAAAAAGGGATTTTTAGAAATGTTGGCCAACTGAAAAGTATGAAAATGAAAAATATGAGCATGTACAATACTCAATACTTGGTTGGAGCTCCTTTTGCCTCAATTACTGCGTTAATGCGGCGTGGCATGGAGTCGATGAGTTTCTGGCACTGCTCAGGTGTTATGAAAGCCCAGGTTGCTCTGATAGTGGCCTTCAACTCTTCTGCGTTTTTGGGTCTGGCATTCTGCATCTTCCTTTTCACAATACCCCACAGATTTTCTATGGGGCTAAGGTCAGGGGAGTTGGCGGGCCAATTTAGAACAGAAATACCATGGTCCGTAAACCAGGCACGGGTAGATTTTGCGCTGTGTGCAGACGCCAAGTCCTGTTGGAACTTGAAATCTCCATCTCCATAGAGCAGGTCAGCAGCAGGAAGCATGAAATGCTCTAAAACTTGCTGGTAGACGGCTGCGTTGACCCTGGATCTCAGGAAACAGAGTGGACCGACACCAGGAGATGACATGGCACCCCAAACCATCACCCAACCATGCAAATTTTGCATTTCCTTTGGAAATCGAGGTCCCAAAGTCTGGAGGAAGACAGGAGAGGCACAGGATCCACGTTGCCTGAAGTCTAGAGTAAAGTTTCCACCATCAGTGATGGTTTGGGGTGCCATGTCATCTGCTGGTGTCGGTCCACTCTGTTTCCTGAGATCCAGGGTCAACGCAGCCGTCTACCAGCAAGTTTTAGAGCACTTCATGCTTCCTGCTGCTGACCTGCTCTATGGAGATGGAGATTTCAAGTTCCAACAGGACTTGGCGCCTGCACACAGCGCAAAATCTACCCGTGCCTGGTTTACGGACCATGGTATTTCTGTTCTAAATTGGCCCGCCAACTCCCCTGACCTTAGCCCCATAGAAAATCTGTGGGGTATTGTGAAAAGGAAGATGCAGAATGCCAGACCCAAAAACGCAGAAGAGTTGAAGGCCACTATCAGAGCAACCTGGGCTCTCATAACACCTGAGCAGTGCCAGAAACTCATCGACTCCATGCCACGCCGCATTAACGCAGTAATTGAGGCAAAAGGAGCTCCAACCAAGTATTGTACATGCTCATATTTTTCATTTTCATACTTTTCAGTTGGCCAACATTTCTAAAAATCCCTTTTTTGTATTAGCCTTAAGTAATATTCTAATTTTGTGACACACGGAATTTTGGATTTTCATTTGTTGCCACTTCAAATCATCAAAATTAAATGAAATAAACATTTGAATGCATCAGTCTGTGTGCAATGAATAAATATAATGTACAAGTTACACCTTTTGAATGCAATTACTGAAATAAATCAAGTTTTTCAAAATATTCTAATTTACTGGCTTTTACCTGTATATATATATATATATATATATATATATATATATATATATATATATATATATATATATATATATATATATATATATATATATATATATATGCAGGGCTCAAATTTAACCACGGCAACCGCGGCATTTTCCGTGACCACCCTTGTGACTTGCCGTAATGCCCGAAAAAATTGACCGGCATTTAAGGCAAGAACATGCCGTGACCGCCCTTGACTTTTTACTTGTTAATGGACTATGGATGTAACAATAAACGGTATAATGATACATCCATCCATCCATCCATTTTCTACCGCTTATTCCCTTCGGGGTCGCGGGGGGCGCTGGAGCCTATCTCAGCTACAATCGGGCGGAAGGCGGGGTACACCCTGGACAAGTCGCCACCTCATCGCAGGGCTAAAATGATACACAGCGGTGAAATTCCAGATGTTTAGTAACACGTTTACATTTTTAATGACCGAAAAACCGTCATTTATCAATGCATTTCACGCAACTGCTTACTTCCTGAATACTGAAGCGCCGCAGCGTCTGCTCATGCTCACTAGAGTCGTACGGCTCGGGAGACATGGCGGTGACTTCATGCACTTTATTTCGAACCTGAAGCTAGCTAGCCTCCTTTAAGGTAACACTTTTCTTAACCTTAAAAAGTTACAATTGGAGGCCTGTATATGTGTGTATACAAATAGTAACAAGCTAGTTATTGATTTTGATTTTTACTTTAAGCAAGTTGCAAACAAGCCACTTAAATGTTTGCGGTCATTGTGATTATATTATACATTAAAATGTCATTTTCTTGTTATTAGTCAATATAAAGTTAGTAAAGATGTGAGAGTAAGAAGTCAACAAACCTGTTCTGTGTAACACAACTTGATGTTTCTTGAAAACTGCGTCCATTAGTAGCTTGTTCTGCTCCTTTGTTCTAGAAAGTTCCGCCTCGTATTCTGCTATCGTTCTTTCTAACACTACAAATATTTCTTCAACGGCAGCAGTTAGTCGCTGATCCACCAACGCTCTCAACATGTGTAATGTAGACATTTTCACACAATCACAACACTTTACTCTCACACTTGATCTCTACTTAGCGATGTGTTGATAACTTCTGTTAGCAGCTAACAAGCTAAGCTAACTAGCGAGCTAGGCTAACTAACAATAAACGAGCACGAGAAGCAGCAAAGTGCTTCTAGCACATCGAGATAATTTTATCATTGAATAAAGAATCAAATATGTATTTTATAGGACGTAAATATTTCAAACTGGAGAACAAATAATCAGACTGACTTATTAGCGTCCTTCTCACGTCTTTCTCCGTCGATGTGCTTTCACGACAGTTCGCACACTTGACGTTACAAGACGGTACCACTCTGCTCTCGCGAGATGTGTCATGCGCAGGAGAGCCAAAGAAACGATGCGTCATCACGGCCACCTTTTGGATCATTGACTGCGTATTTAGTGCACTACAGCAGTGGTCCCCAACCACCGGACCGCGGCCCGGTACCGGTCCGTGGATCGATTGGTACCGGGCCGCACAAGAACTAAAAAAAAAAAACAACTAATTCTTGTGCAGCCCGGTACCGGTACCAAAAAAAACAAAACAAAAAAACCACTTACAATTAGTACACTTACCCAAAAAACCTCCCTCCCCCATTCACACTCATTCACACTCATTCACACAAGTTAATTTAAAGTAGCAATGATAGTCACACACACACTAGGTGTGGTGAAATGTGTCCTCTGCATTTGACCCATCCTTTTGTTCACCACCTGGGAGGTGAGGGGAGCAGTGGGCAGCAGCGGTGCCGCGCCCGGAAATAATTTTTGGTGATTTAACCCCCAATTCCAACCCTTGATGCTGAGTGCCAAGCAGGGAGGTAATGGCTCCCATTTTTATAGTCTTTGGTATGACTCGGCTGGGGTTTGAACTCACAACCTACCCATCTCAGGGTGGACACTCTAACCACTTGGCCACTGAGTAAAAGGGTTGTTTCTTTCTGTTATTAATATTCTGGTTCCTACATTATATATCAATATATATCAAAACAGTCTGCAGGGATACAGTCCGTTAGCACACATGATTGTATTTTTTTATGACAAAAAAAAAATATATATATATAAAAAATAATAATAATAACAATAAATTTGTCCGTGGGACAAATTTTCAAGCGTTGACCGGTCCGCAGTTACAAAAAGGTTGGGGACCACTGCACTACAGGGACAAGCGGTATAAAATGGATGGATGGATACAGAGGTCTATCAGTGATTAAAATCAGCGTAACTCACTGAATGTTCAACTGATTTTCAGGCCGTTTGCTTGAATTTAAATGTCAGACACGTAATTATCATGCAACATATTTTGATTCAACATTAAAATGCTGCTTTTCATAGCAAAATAAATACAAAGTGTGGCAGAGTGTGCACTATCATTAAAACTTGCTGTTTGTTTGCATATTAAAACAGAATGGTAGATAATAATAACGAAAAAATCAATACCAAACTATTTTAATAATATTACGTTGTGTATGAGAATAAACTGAAAAAAATGTTTATATATACAAACTACAAAAGCAGTGAAGTTGTGTAAATGGTAAATAAAAAGAGAATACAACAAATCCTTTTCAACTTATATTCAATTGAATAGACTGCAAAGACAAGATATTTCATGTTCACACTGAGAAACATATATATTTGTTTGCAAATAATCATTAACTTAAAATTTAATGGCAGCAACACATTGCAAAAAAGTTTTTACCACTGTGTTACATGGCCTTTCCTTTTAACAACACTCAGTAAAGGTTTGGGAACTGAGGAGACACATTTTTGAAGTGAAATTCTTTCCCATTCTTGCTTGATGTACAGCTTAAGTTGTTCAACAGTCTCCCTTCTCATATTTTAGCCTTCATATTGCACCACACATTTTCAATGTCTGGACTACAGGCAGGCCAGTCTAGTAGCTGCACTCTTTTACTATGAAGCCACACTGTTGTAACACCTGGATTGGCATTGTCTTGCTGAAATAAGCAGGGGCGTCCATGATAACGTTGCTTGGGTGGCAACATATGTTGCTCCAAAACCTGTAAGTACCTTTCAGCATTAATGGCGCCTTCACAGATGTGTAAGTTACCCATGTCTTGGGCCCTAATACACCCCCATACCATCACACATGCTGCTTTTTACACTTTGACCCTAGAACAATCCGGATGGTTCTTTTCCTCTTTGGTCCGGAGGACACGACGTCCACAGTTTCCAAAAACAATTTGAAATGTGGACTCGTCAGACCACAGAAGACTTTTCCACTTTGCATCAGTCCATCTTAGATGAGCTCAGGCCCAGTGAAGCCTGAGCTTCACTGAGCGTTTCTGGGTGTTGTTGATAAATGGCTTTGGCTTTACATAGTAGGGTTTTAACTTGCACTTACAGATGTAGCGACCAACTGTAGTTACTGACAGTGGGTTTCTGAAGTGTTCCTGAGCCCATGTGGTGATATCCTTTACATACTGATGTGGCTTTTTGATGCAGTAGCGCCTGAGGGATCCAAGGTGCGTAATATCATGGCTTACGTGCAGTGATTTCTCCAGATTCTCTGAACCTTTTGATGATATGGGGACGGCGTGGCGAAGTTGGGGGAGTGGCCGTGCCAGCAATCTGAGGGTTCCTGGTTCAATCCCCACCTTCTATCATCCTAGTCACGTCCGTTGTGTCCTTGAGCAAGACACTTCACCCTTGCTCCTAATGGGCCTGGTTAGCGCCGTGCATGGCAGCTCCCGCCATCAGTGTGTGTTTGTGTGTGTGAATGGGTGAATGTGGAAATAGTGTCAAAGCGCTTTGAGTTCTTTAAAAAAAAAAAAAGGTAGAAAAGCGCGATACAAGTACAACCCATTTACCATTTACCATATTACGGAGCGTAGATGGTGAAATCCCTAAATTCCTTGCAATAGCTGCTTGAGAAATGTTGTTCTTAAACAATTTGCTCAGGCATTTGTTGACAAAGTGGTGACCCTCGCCCAGTCCTTGTTTGTGAATGACTGAGCATTTCATGGAATCTACTTTTATACCCAATCATGGCACCCACCTGTTCCCAATTAGCCTGTTCACCTGTGGGATGTTCCAAATATGTGTTTGATGAGCATTCCACAACGTTCTCACTCTTTTTTGCCACTTGTGCCAGCTTTTTTGAAACATGTTGCAGGCATCAAATTCCAAATGAGCTAATATTTTCAAAAAATAATGTTTTCCAGTTTGAACGTTAAATATCTTGTCTTTGCAGTCTATTCAATTGAATAAAAGTTGAAAAAGATTTGTTGTATTCTCTTTTTATTTACCATTTACACAACGTGACAACTTCCCTGCTTTTGGCTTTTGTATATATATATATATATATATATATATATATATATATATATATATATATATATATATATATATATATATATATACATACATATACACACAATATATAGCATATATAGCATATTTCAGTCAAGTTAATAACTCTTACACAGCAGAAGTGTGACAGAAGTCATGTGGTCTAGTGGTTAGAGTGTCCGCCCTGAGACTGGAAGGTTGTGAGTCCAAACCCCAGCCGAGTCATACCAAAAACTATAAAAATGGGAGCCATTTCCTCCCTGCTTGGCACTCAGCATCAAGGGTTGGAATTGGGGGATTAAATCACCAAAAATGATTCCCGGGTGCGGCACCGCTGCTGCTCACTGCTCCCCTCACCTCCCAGGGGGTGAACAAGGGGATGGGTCGAATGCAGAGGACAAATTTCACTACACCGAGTGTGTGTGTGTGTGTGTGTGTGTGTGTGTGTGTGTGTGTGTGACTATCATTGGTACTTTAACTTTAACTTTACTGAGCCAAAAGTTGCGTCATTATTCAGGGTTGCAGGACATGGAGGAGGTCAGGTCAAAAGATGAGGCACTCCTCCCTTGGAGAAGCCAAACCATCAGTTTTATATTCCTACCCCCTGTCTGCGTGTGTGTGCTGGGTCAGGAGTGTACATCCTGACCATAAAAGGGGGCTTTGTGTGTAAGTGGCTGAAAAACAACAGATGTATGTTAAATGTTTACATCCAGCTAAACATTTAGTCCAGGGGTGTCAAAGTCATTTTAGATGGGGGGCCACATGGAGAAAAATCTACTCCCAAGTAGGCCGGACTGGTACAATCACGGCACGATAACTTCAAAATAAAGACAACTTCAGATTGTTTTCTTTGTTTAAAAATAGAACAAGCACATTCTGAAAATGTACACATCATAATGTTGTTGTTTTTTTACACTTAAATGTTGCTGTTAATAGTATTCTACCTTTATTTGTCCTTATTTATACTTTCTGAATAAATGATGTGATAATGTTCATCAGTCAACTCATTGGTGTTCATTTTCAATCTATATCTAAAAAAATAACATCAAAATCAATTTACATGATGTTATTTATATACTTTGCTCATTTTCTTTGACTGGTGCACCAACATGTGTGTTTTTTTGTTGTTGTTTTTTTTACATATGTAGCATCATCTACAAAGATACAAATAATTGCTATTGTGACATCTAGTGGACATATTTGCAGACCAAGGTCCAACTTTGTTGCCTCTTCTTCTGCCAGAACTAATCCAATCCACACACAAATGTCAGTACTAAAGGGCCCTATGTTATTATGTGCCCAGAGTGAAATAGCTACTAGTTAACCTGGTGCTTTGCTTTCTCCAACATGAATATAAACATTCACCATATGCAAAACACAATACCAGTTCATTCATTCACTTCAACACAGACATGTTTTATCGAGGGACGTAACTTTCACACTGCCTTATGTGACATAGTGAGTGTCATCCGAGGCCAGAAAGGGGCAGAGAGAGTATAGAGAGAGTATAGCCAACAGGGTTTTGTATTTGGTGTCCAACATGGCACCCTGTAGTCACGTGAAGGGTTTTTAACCAATCATTTGGGAGACTGTCTGGCCATACTCTCTCTAATTGCTCAAATCCTCTCAGGTGACTGCAGGGCACCTTGTTAGACACCGACTCTGAACCGGGTTGGCCAAACTCTCTCTCTACACGACTCTGGAAAGGAGCACACATCAGTGACCTCTAGAGGACGATGCCAGTAAATACACAACATTGTTACTATGTTTTTTTGATTGATTGATTGAAACTTTTATTAGTAGGTTGCACAGTGAAGTACACATCCCGTACAATTGACCACTAAATGGTAACACCCGAATAAGTTTTTCCACTTGTTTAAGTCGAGGTCCACTTAAATTGATTCATTTAATATTCGTTCAGATATATACTATCATCATAATACAGTCACCACACAAGATAACCACATTGAATTATTTACATTATTTACAATCCGGGGAGTGGAGGGGGGGGGGGGGGGGGGGGGGGGGGGTAGGTTTGGTTGTTATCATCAGTCATCAACAATTGAGAACAGAGAAATGGATATTGAAACAGTGTAGGTCTGAGTTGGTAGGATATGGAGAGAGAGAGAGAGAGAGAGAGAGAGAGAGAGAGAGAGAGAGAGAGAGAGAGAGAGAGAGAGAGAGAGAGAGATCAGAAGGCATAAGAAAAAGTATCTGCATTTGATTGTTTACATTTGATTATTAACAATCCGGGGAGGGTGTTAGTTTAGGGTTGAAGTTGCCTGGAGGTGAACTTTTAGTGCGGTTTTGAAGGAGGATAAAGATGCCCTTTCTTTTATACCTGTTGGGAGCGCATTCCACATTGAGTTAAGACCTTTGTTAGTTCGGAATCTGGGTTTAACGTGGTTAGTGGAGCTCCCCCTGGTGTTGTGGTTATGGCGGTCATTTACGTTAAGGAAGTTTGACATGTACTTCGGTATCTGTCTGCTGCGTTCGACACCGTCGACCACGCCACCTTAATCACTCGTCTTGAGAACTGTGTGGGCATTAAGGGCGCCGCCCTCAACTGGTTCCGGTCGTACCTAACCGACAGGAGTTTTTGTGTAAAAGTAGACAGTTTTATGTCGTCCACAGCTCCTTTACCACATGGGGTCCCCCAGGGCTCAATCCTTGCCCCAATTGTATTTGCGCTTTACCTTCTCCCCCTTGGTTCTATTTTTAGGAAGTACAGTATTGAATTTCATTTTTACGCCGATGATTGCCAGATTTATTTTCCCATGGCACAAAATAACACGGTTCAACATCTTATTGACTGCCTGCACGACATCAAAGTCCGGCTTTCAGCTAACTTCCTGAGCCTAAATGAAGATAAAACAGAAGTTATTTTGTTCGGTCCAAGTCGCTCTCCCTCCCCCAACGTTGACCTCGGCACTCTGACCCCGTATCTCAGCGACTGTGTCACAAACCTGGGGGTAAAGTTTGACTCAGATTTTAAATTCGAAAAACAAATCAGCAGCGTCGTTCAAAAAAGTTTTTATCAATTACGCCAAATAGCGAAAGTGAAACCGCTTCTATCAAGTCATGATCTTGAGAAATTAATCCACGCCTTTATCTCGACTCGTCTTGATTACTGTAATGCCCTGTATGTTGGCATTAGCCAGGCCTCCCTCGCCCGCCTGCAGCTCGTGCAGAACTCTGCTGCTCATCTGCTAACACAGACCCACAGACGTGAGCACATCACCCCTATTTTAGCGTCCCTTCACTGGCTCCCTGTGCGTTACCGAATACATTTTAAACTCCTTTTATTTGTTTTTAAATGTCTAAACAACCTCGCGCCAACCTATCTCTCCGACCTCCTTCAGCCTTACTGCCCCACCCGATCCTTAAGATCAGCCGATCAGCTGCTGTTGACGGTCCCTGACACAAGGCTGAAGCTTAGAGGTGACAGAGCTTTCGCCGTTGCTGCTCCCAAGCTCTGGAACGACCTACCCCTGAGTGTTAGACAAGCCTCCTCTCTTCCTGTTTTTAAATCTCTCTTAAAAACATACTTTTATTCCATGGCTTTTAACACTGAGTGATATCCATCCTGCAATGGCGCCCCATAATACACCTGCTGTGAACCTGTTTTTATGTTTTTATGTTTTTATTAATTCTATTTTAATTATTTATTTTTTATCGTGTTCTGTTTGTGTTGTGTTGTGTTTGCTCGGTACTCGTTTTATCTTTTAACCTGTTCATTGTACAGCACTTTGGCTACCCCTGTGGTAAATTTTAAATGTGCTTTATAAATAAAGTTGATTTGATTTGATTTGATTTGATCAGGGAGGTGTAGCAGATTTTATAGACTCACTGTCTTACATTGTTGTGTTCATATATGTTTATATTGTTCACAAAATGATGGTCAAAATCATTTAATGATCTTGAAAACTTTCCCTGTATTTACTGGGTGGTGTGATCAATACCAACATGTACAGTAACACCCACAAACACTTGCACTTTGTCAGCAAAGTTCTTGTGACAAAGAAAAGAAAATAATAATGTTGCTGAGCTATTGCTCCGCCTATCCTCCCCCGAGCCACTAACCACTTCATCTGGGACACAAAGGACAAGACAAAACTTCAACACAAAATGTATGCATCCTTTCCAACGGCCACTGGGGGGCAGTAGAGGTAACTATTCCAGCAAGGTTTTACAAAATGCTTTACAAGGTCTTACTCAAATTGTCTACCTGGTCTGTGTGACTACACTCTGGCAACCCATCTTGTCTGATATAGTCCTCAAACATACATGTTGCTACTGTAAAGGCACGCTGGAAAAGGTTGACATAGCGTGTAAAGTAGTCCCTAACCACAAGTACACACCTGTTGCCCTGAGATGTAACAGGTAACTCAGTAATATTCATAGCGGCAGGTCCTATCATGTTGAAATGTACCATCTTTATCTTTCATGATGGTCACTGCGGTTAAGTGGCTTGGATCAAGCGTCCAGTCAATGTTTGGCTTTACCGTGTCTAATTTCACATTTCACTTTCCTTTTCTTGGATGCTTTGCCACCAGAAGATTCAGCCTCACACTTTTCCCTCCTCCCACTTTTAGTACTTTGGCCACAGCGAGTCAATCACATGAATTGTTTCAGCTTTAGTTTTTACTTCCTGATCCAACCCTGGCTTGGAATCTAACCCTGGCTTGGAATCTAACCCATGCAAGGCAGAACTGCCAAATGTGACTGACTATCCCAAACAGAAATAAAACTATAAAATGGGTGAAGTCAGCACAAAGCGTCAGATGGACAGAACAAGTGTGCCAAGAGCCAAGGTCAAAGTTTTCTTCTGCTTGGAGACGGCACCATATGTAACATTAACATACACACCTTGATGACTTACCCACTAGATTTCTAAAGTCTGTGCTGAGCAGTTTGTCCTTCATCTAGTTAACGTCTCACTTCAGACTGGAACATTTCCAAAGGCCTTAAAGGCCTACTGAAACCCACTACTACCGACCACGCAGTCTGGTAGTTTATAGATCAATGATGAAATCTTAACATTGCAACACATGCCAATACGGCCGGGTTAACTTATAAAGTGCAATTTTAAATTTCCCGCGAAATATCCTGCTGAAAACGTCTCGGTATGATGACGTCTGCACGTGACGTCACGGATTGTAGCAGACATTTTGGAACAGCACGGTGGCCAGCTTCAGTCGTCTGTTTTCATCGCAAAATTTCACAGTATTCTGGACATCTGTGTTGGTGAATCTTTTGCAATTTGTTCAATTAACATTGGAGACTGCAAATAAGAAAGCTGTTGGTGGGAAGCGGTGTGTTGCCGCCGGATGCAGCAACACAAGCACAACCGGGGTTTCATTGTTTACATTCCCGAAAAATGGCGGTCAAGCTTTACTATGGAACAGAGAAGTCAAGCGAACACGGTTGGATTGGACCACACACACAAAGTACAGTGTATTATGCAGCGATCATTTCGAAAGATCGTGTTTCGAAGAGGGTCCCTTGCGAAGGGCAGAGATGGGCATCGCCACCACCCGTCGACTGGTGCTGAAGAAAGGTGCGGGGCCAACTATTTTCAACAGACCACGGCCAGGCATCAGTGGCAGTGTCACTGTTAGTGCTCCCAGTGCAAGTTCGACACGTTCAGACCACCCCACCCCCTCCACAAGTGGACAGACTGTGCACATGAGGTCTGCATTTGCCAAAAGGGAAAGGAAGAGGGTAAGGATCTTGATTTCCAGTTTCCTTAGTCATACTAACACATATAGTCATAGACTACTCCAGTGGTTCTCAACCTTTTTCCAGTGATGTACCCCCTGTGAACATTTTTTTAATTCAAGTACCCCCTAATCAGAGCAAAGCATTTTTGGTTGAAAAAAAGAGATAAAGAAGTAAAATACAGCACTATGTCATCAGTTTCTGATTAATTAAATTGTATAACAGTGCAAAATATTGCTTATTTGTAGTGGTCTTTCTTGAACTATTTGGGGGAAAAAAAACAAAAAAAAACTAAAAACTTGTTGTAAAATAAACAAGTGATTCAATTATAAATAACGATTTCTACACATAGAAGTAATCATCAACTTAAAGTGCCCTCTCTGGGGATTGTAATAAAGATCCATCTGGATTCATGAACTTAATTCTAAACATTTATTTTGTTGAAGTATTATTCAATAAATATATTTATAAAGGATTTTTGAATTGTTGCTATTTTTAGAACATTTAAAAAAAATCTCACGCACCCCTTGGCATACCTTCAAGTACCCCCAGGGGTACGCGTACCCCCATTTGAGAACCACTGGACTACTCCATGAACAATAAAATAAATTAACACTAAAATAGTCTACATATAATTATTGCTTCAAGTTCTAGTCAAGTTATTCTGCAGTATAAAGTATCGTACATTTACTGACATTACTGTCAATAGACTACAATAGACAATAATATAAAGTATTGTACTTTTGTACATTTACAGACAATAGATCAGATCATGGCCAGTACGACTACGGCATCAGTGGCGGATGCGGTGAATGAACCAATAGCAATGGCACTAGATTTGCCTGATGAGGAGGGCGATGAAGATCAGGTTCGATTTGTTTTCCAAATCAATGTTCAAATGGATTACAGTTCAAGCCCAATAGAGAAAGTATTCATAATTTATGTAAATGAGGTATCCATATTACATGTAGCTGTTTCTCCATTTCCAGGGAAATACAAGAGAACAAGGATGCCAGACGGATTGGGTACCGATTGGGACAGCACCAACGGCAATGACTAGTAGCAAGAGCACCCAAACAGGGAAAATACATCATAGATCAAAGGGTATGTCTATTTCGGTGATGAACATGATTCTGCACATCACAGTACACATTGCACAGCTGCCTGTGCAGAGTAGAGTAGACAGATAAATTAGATGATTCAAAGACAATAATTAGTATGTGATCGTAGTTTAATTTTAACAGATTAAATAAAACAACTTGTGTTTTATTTTATTGCTAGGACACCAGGTGACTCCAGAGATCCAGGAGGGGGTTAGAGCTCGGCCGGCCAGGGTTAGTGAAGTCCCATCGTCAAGTGTAGCAGCTCCATCTGACAGCCCCGAGATGCAGCCCAACATAGCAACTCCAGGTGCATCTGGAATGCAAGCCAAGCTACGACCACCTTCTGTTAGTGGTTCTTCCGATGACAGCTATGTGCCGAGTGGGTCATCGACATCGGATCCGTGTCAATCTGACGGGTCGCCAGATCCCACACGTACTCCCAAGATGCGGGAAAAGGGCTGCCACAAGGAACCGAAGTACATCATCTTTGAGTCGTGCCTTCAGAGTCTCGTCAAGTGGTGTCACTGTCCAGCCTGTGGCAGCCAGGACATAAGCCCTTCTTGGGATTTGAACGGTACACAGCTGACCATGACTATACAATGTGCATCATGTGACCAGAGGAGTAGGTGGAGCAGCCAGCCAAACATTGGCCCTTATGCCGCTGGCAACATCCTGCTATCTGCTGGCATCCTCTTCGCTGGCACATCTTCTGGCAAGGTGTTGCAAGTGCTGAACAGCATCGGAGTGGTCACGTATGTGAAGAGTACATTTTTCAACCACCAGGAGCTCATCCTGCAGCCAGCCATCAAAAAGGTGTGGGAGGAACAGCAACGGACGCACCTCACCATGCTGCAGGTGGAAGGCCGACCCCTCGTCCTTGGTGGTGATTGGCGAGCGGACAGTCCGGGACACAGCGCCAAGTTCGGTACCTACACCACAATGGAGCTTGAGGCCAATGTGGTTCTCGACCTTCAGGTTGTACAGGTACGACCATATAATCTCACTAAAACACTAGTAACATAATAAGCAGATAAGGGATTTTCCAGAATTATCCTAGTAAATTTGTCTAATAACATTAACCTTTTCAATGTATACTAAGCCCCTTTTTCATTTTTTTCTTTGCTCATTCCTTTTCTGTTATATATATTTCAGAGCAACGAATGTCATGGCAGCTACCATATGGAGATGGAAGGACTGAAGAGGATGGTGGAGCTGCTGATCAGCTGGGACCTGGATGTCGGGGTGCTGGTGACAGACAGACACAGACAGATCACTACATGGATTCGCGAAAACATGCCCAATACACGACACTGCTATGACATCTGGCATGTTGCAAAATGTTAGTTGGATTATTTGTATGCATGACAAGTTGTGAAGTAGTGTGTACATATTAGTGATCAGATGAATGCGATATTGTATTTAATCCACAAATTTCTGCTTTTTTCTGTTTAAAGCCATCGGGAAGAAACTGAAGGCCATCGACAAGCTCAAGGACTGTGAAGACCTGAAGCCCTGGGTGCTAAGTATAATCAACCACCTCTACTGGGCAGCAGTGTCTACACCGCCTGGAGAGGTGGGAACTTCTGGTTGCCAAGTGGAAGTCTGTGGAGCGACACATTCAGAACATCCTCTTCCCAATTTGTGCTCATGGACAACTGCACGGTACAAGGCTGCAAAAGAAATGTCTCAAACCAAGTGAGTAGGCAAATAAGTTGCCCGAAAGCAGTGAGGGACTAGCAGTATTTTCCTGCACATCTTTTGAAAGTCAAACAATTCAGATAAACTTGTAAGTAAATAACCAGTTTAAGTTGACTGGAACATTTTTGTAGAAACATTGTTCTATTTTAAATGTATGTTTAGGTTCACGCTCAGCAGTGAAACTGGAGGAGGTGGTCAACAACAAGTCCCTGCTGAAAGATACAGTATCGCCATGCTGTCTGGTGAACACCAGACTTCCAAGGTGAAGGCGTTCCAAAGCCTTATCATACAGGTAAGAATTAGGCTGATCGCCTGTAGGTGGCGTCGGTGGTTACCACCTGCCACTAGGACATTGGGGGCCAGGGAGCAAAATACTAGAGCATACTAAATGTAGCCTTGATACAGTCAGTGTAAGCAAGAGAATATTAGAGGTCCAACATAGTGGCTAGGCATCTTGGTGAGAAAGATTGCAAACAATTCTGGCGTGGTGTTAAAATTAAAAACAAAACAGCTTCATTATTGCAGGAGATCAATCTTTAATAGCTGACTATAAACAGTTCATTACACAAACATTTGTATTCAAATTTACAAACAATTTATAAATTTACACACACATTTTTTGGACGCATGACTGAATAAAGTGTTTTTTATCTTATACAGTTCGCACCGAAAATGTATGTCTTCTCATACATCGGAATGCTGTGCAGGTATGTCCATCCATCCATCCATTTTCTACCGCTTATTCCCTTTTTTGGGGTCGCGGGGGGCGCTGGAGCCCATCCCAGCTACAATCGGGCGGAAGGCGGTGTACACCCTGGACAAGTCGCCACTTCATCACAGGGCCAACACAGATAGACAGACAACATTCACACTCACATTCACACACTAGGGCCAATTTTAGTGTTGCCAATCAACCTATCCCCAGGTGCATGTCTTTGGAGGTGGGAGGAAGCCGGAGTACCCGGAGGGAACACACGCAGTCACGGGGAGAACATGCAAACTCCACACAGAAAGATCCCGAGCCCGGGATTGAACCCAAGACTATTCAGGACCTTCGTATTGTGAGGCAGATGCACTAACCCCTCTTCCACCGTGACACCCGTGCAGGTATGTTTCCACACTAATCTAAGTGTCACTAGTGTGTGCCATACTTTAGTACTAATTATTACATTATTCTGTTACCACACCTAGGAACCTGCTTGCTGGGCTGCACTGGAATGAAAACTCGAGCCGCCCTATAGCCACTACACAAGCGGGTGCTGAGCGCTATGCAGTACGCTACCCGAAGTATAAAGCAGGGGGCCAGTGGTCAAGAAAATGGCGACAGAGCCAACATACCGTAAGTGTAGAGGACACAAAACATGTACACTTACACTTTGTATCATGATAATAATATTGTCAGGTTTCACTCTCCATGAGTATATTATGTTGTGAGCAGGAACATGTACAATTGTATTTTGCAGGCTACGTAGATGACTTGATCAGGGAGTTTGTTGCTGGCTGCAGACAGACCCCTGACGAGAGAACACCAGTCAGCGTCACTGTGGATGTGCCTCCCTTCCTCTGCGATGAACTGGAGAAGCCAGACAAGGAGGAAGCCATCGCCAAGCACAGGAGTCGCTTCGGTAAGTGTTAAATGCCCTCCCGGTAACAGATAGAGATGCTACCTCAGGAGAAGCATTTAAGTCCCATCTTAAAACTAATTTGTATACTGTAGCTTTTAAATAGCCCCCCTTTTTAGACCAGTTGATCTGCCGTTTCTTTTCTTTTCTCCTCTGCCCCCCCACGCACTCTCCCCCTTGTGCAGTGGTTATTCCGGTGACCATGGATGAAGTGCTGGCTGTCCAGAGTTGGGACCCGGGGTGGACCGCTCGCCTGTGCATCGGTTGGGAACATCTCTTCGCTGCTGACCCGTCTCTGCTCGGGATGGTCTCCTGCTGGCCCCACTATGGACTGGACTCTCACTATTATGTTTGATCCACTAAGGACTGGACTTTCACAATATTATGTCAGACCCACTCGACATCCATTGCTTTCGGTCTCCCCTAGAGGGGTGGGGGGGTTACCCACATATGCGGTCCTCTCCAAGGTTTCTCATAGTCATTCACATCGATGTCCCACAGGGGTGAGTTTTCCTTGCCCTTATGTGGGCTCTGTACCGAGGATGTCGTTGTGGCTTGTGCAGCCCTTTGAGACATTTGTGATTTAGGGCTATTTAAATAAACATTGATTGATTGATTGATTGATTTTATTGATTAACTACAGTGGCCATGTGGATTCTGTTGCAGTCACTGCACGTCTTGGAACCCCGTGTAGTCCATCGATGGAAATGTTGTCCTAATCTTATGTACTACACAAGCTGGTAGTACCACCCTTATCTCCTTTCCCAGATATCCCCAGCAAAAGTGGACAAACTGTCGATATGCTGTGTGTCATCTCCGCCTGCAAGTACAAAATAGTTGATAGCAAATGATGGCACCTGTTATTATCCGGACATGGATACACAGTGACTCACTGTTCTCTGAGATGCAAAAGACATTGTCATGCATTCTATTCATTTGTCATTTACTGTTGCAGTAAATTGTAATTATTGTTGACATCTCCGGTCCATGTATGTAATACTTCTATGATATATAATGTCATGTACATTGTAGCACAGTACATTTCACAAAATAAGAATAAGATAAGTAAGTGCTCATTCTGACTTATCTTCCAAAGGTTGATAGAATAAAGAATGATTTAAACTTATTAGTGCCTCACTCATTTTGCTGTTGCTGCAGCACGCCATATTGCTGTTTGTAGGCGTAATACGCTGTCTGCAGCAGCCATTCATCCAGACACACAGATTGAAAGCCAGGGTGGTCTATGATGCACGTCTCCACCCCTTCCTGCTCCATTGTTCTGGCCACTGCCTCCAGCTCATGACAGCAGGCACACTCAGCCACTGTCTCCATGTTCACACAGTTGTGACATGTACACCTGGAAATAGAAATATTCATAATATTTGTAAATCAATTCATATTATTGACACCTGCAATCTGCAAACATGTGCAATAATTAATATTATCATTGTCTTGTTGTGGATCTTATTAATCTACATGCATATTTTTAGTATTGCCGGTATATGGAGCTGTGGCCCATAGAAATAATGGGTAATTAATTAGGTTTGACATTGTGTCAAAGATAGATACTTAGTCTATAGATAGGCCTGGGCCTGGGGTGTAAGTTGCAACACTAACAGTAACAGTGCAAGACTAGGCCACAAGCTAAAACTAGTCTATAAATAAATAACATTTTACCATTCTGTATTCTGAAGAAGATCTATGTCGTGTGCTACTCCAGCATCAATATCAGCAGCGTCCTCCTGACCGTCACCGTCAGTGTCGGGTTCAAAGCGGTATGGCTCTATCCCTCTCACAGCTTCTTCTCTATCTGAATCGCTTCCACTCCCCACTAGTCCTTCACTCGCACTTTCCTCATCCACAAATCTTTCATCCTCGCTCCAATTAATGGGGAAATTGTCGCTTTCTCGGTCCGAATCGCTCTCGCTGCTGGCGGCCATCATTGTAAACAACACGGAAATGTGAGGAGACTTTCAACTTGTGACGTCACGCTACTTCCGGTACAGGCAAGGCTTTTTTTAATCAGCGACCAAAAGTTGCGAACTTTATCGTCGATGTTCTCTACTAAATCCTTTCAGCAAAAATATGGCAATATCGCGAAATGATAAAGTATGACACATAGAATGGATCTGCTATCCCCGTTTAAATGAAAAAAAATCATTTCAGTAGGCCTTTAAGGAACTCCGGGCGGATCTCATCCATCCTCACCATACACGGTGTTGACAGTGCACTGCTTCCCCTTCCTGAGGCGGCGGATGGTGTTCCAGAATTGCTTCGAAGCCGTCCGGAAGTCGCTTCCCCAAACTCCTCCTATGTCCGAGTTTTTGCCTCCACGACCGCTGAAGCCGCACACCGCTTGGCCTGTCGGTACCTGTCCACTGCCTCCGGAGTCCTATGAGCCAAAAGAACCCGATAGGACTCTTTCTTCAGCTTGACGGTATCCCTTACCGCCAGTGTCCACCAACAGGTTCTAGGATTACCGCCACGACAGGCACCAACTTACCTTGCGGCCACAGCTCCGATCAGCCGCCTCGACAATAGAGGTGCGGAACATCGTCCACTCGGACTCAATGTCTAGCACCTCCCTCGTGACATGTTCAAAGTTCTTCCGTAGATGGGAATTGAAACTCTCTCTGACAGAAGACTCTGCTCGATGTTCCCAGCAGACCCTCACAATGCGTTTGGGCCTGCCAGGTCTGTGCGGCATCCTCCCCCACCATCACAGCCAGCTCCCCACCAGGTGGTGATATGTAGAAATCTCCGCCCCTCTCTTCAGCCGAGTGTCCAAAACATGAGGCCGCAAATCCGATGACACAACTACAAAGTCGATCATGGAACTGCGGCCTAGGGTGCCCTGGTGCCAAGTACACATATGGACACCCTTATGTTTGAACATGGTGTTTGTTATGGACAATCTGTGACGAGCACAAAAGTCCAATAACAAAATACCACTCGGGTTCAGATCCGGGCGGCCATTCTTCCCAATCACGCCTCTCCAGGTTTCACTGTCGTTGCCAACATGAGCGTTGAAGTCCCCCAGTAGGACAAGGGAATCACCCGGGGGAGCACTTTCCAGTACTCCCTCGAGTGTATCCAAAAAGGGTGGGTACTCTGAACTGCCGTTTGGTGCGTAAGCACAAACAGTCAGGACCCGTCCCCCCACCCGAAGGCGGAGGGAAGCTACCCTCTCGTCCACTGGGTTGAACTCCAACGTGCAGACTTTGAGCCGGGGGGCAACAAGAATTGCTACCCCAGCCCATTGCCTCTCACTGCGTGCAACGCCAGTGTGGAAGAGAGTCCAGCCCCTCTTGAGAGAACTAGTTCCAGAGCCCTTGCTGTGCGTCGAAGTGAGTCCGACTTTATCCAGCCGGAACTTCTCCACCTCGGGCACTAGTTCAGGCTCCTTCCCCCACAGTGAAGTGACATTCCACTTCCCAAGAGCCAGCTTATGTAGTCGAGGATCGGACCGCCAAGTGCCCTGCCTTCGGCTGCCGCCCAGCTCACAACACACCCGACCTTTATGGCCCCTGCTATGGGTGGTGAGACCATTGGAGGGGGGACCCATGTTGCCTCTTCGGGCTGTGCCCGGCCGGGCCCCATGGGGACAGGCCCGGAGTTGGGGCACGATGGCGAGCACCTGGTGGCTGTAGAGGGGGGCCCCAGTGACCCGCGTCCGGGCGAGGGATATCGGAGTCTCGGTTTTTGCATTTCCATAGAAGTCTTCGAGTCTTCAAATTTTTTATTAATATCATTATTGTTTTTTATTTATTTATTTGATAATATTATTATTACTTTAATTTGTTTTGTTTTTTGGCTGTTTTTCTCTTTTTGTGGGGGTGAGAGGTGTCATCTTTGGGATATAAACAAAAATAATATTTTGACCTTCAGGGCAGACAATAGATGTATGATGTATGCAAACATGATGTAATGGATAAGAATGTCTGATGCTGAATGTCAATAAAAAATTAAAAAATATATATTTTGTAATTAAAAAATACATGTAAATGAAGTTGCAGTAGTTGTATTGATAGAAGTAGTTCTCACTTCTCTCATGGGGACTGTAGCCTCCACATAAAAGACAACAATCCTGCCTTCCAGTCACAGTGTGCTGACATGACACTAGATTGCTTATCCCTCATTATCCAGGGTGTCAATCTTGGCTCAGCTCATTTCTGAGAGTCCATTTGTCACATCTGGTTACAACAGGCCGTGCCTTATTTGCCTTTTGTTAGTGTTTTACTTCCTTTCCTGTGCTTTTATTTTGGCGGCTCTTCCGGTTGTGTTGGTGTTTTCCTGTGGCTGCTTCACATCTGTCCCCGAGCATTTCCCCTCACCTTTTTTCTGTTTGCAATCAAGACTATTTAAATTGATCCTTTTGCTACCTTCGTTGTCGGGACATTATTCTTTGTTCACGGGTGACCATCAAATATACTTTTTGATGCCAAGCTCTAGTATGCACGTACTTTGTGGACGCCGTCTGCTCCACATTTCCTGTGAGTGTTTTGCTGGGTTTCAGCAGTTTGTTTTGTTTTCTTCAGAGTTCCCTGTTGCTCTCGTTTTTTGTTCTTTCATCAATAAATATCCCTTTTTTTATTGCACGGTGCCACCTCCTTCATCTGCATCTTAAACATCACTAAAGGATTTTATGTAGCATTCCCAATTTCCACTTTTTAATGAATTCTTGTGAAATTTCCACTGTCATGTTACTCTTTATAGTTAATTAATTAGTATATTAATAACATATTTACTGAGTCCTGCTGCTGTTTTACTTTTTGTGGTGTCATTTTTCTAGCTGTTAAGAAAAGTATTTGATTAAATATATAAATAATCCTCCATATTGGCAGCCATAGTGATTCATTTATTCAGCAGAGCATTAAAACTTGGATCTGACAAAAAAGTAAACACAAACACTGTCTTCCTCGCTGATAAAACATGATAGCAACATGCATCTGCTAGCTCATGATCGCCCCCACTTCTCAGTGTGGCGAGTTGGAGTACTACAAGAGGTGCTTAAATCTGTATTTTTAGTCTTATTATCAAGGAATAATGAGGTCACACTTATATTAAAACATTAATGCTAAGATTTCGTCCAGTAGTGGACCGGTGATGATGATGATGATGATGATGAAGATGAAGATGTATCTGTGCAAGTGAACAATTGGATCCACAAGGGACAACAACCCTTTCCACAGACTACACACACACATCAGAAACATAAATGTTAGAAGCCTACAACAATATATGTGAAGAAGACTTTAGGATTAAAAGTGAAGATGTGAGGTGAAATAAGTACAAATGCAGCAATAAAAACAAGCAACTCCACTCACGATGGCTCTAAAGTTCAGTGATGTGTTGCTAACTTCAGCATTTTTCTTCTTTGTTGATGTTTTGCAGTAGTTAACATCCATGATGTAACAATGCTGCTAATCTACCAGAGTCCACATTTTGTTAACCATTTTATTCATTCATACTTTTAATTGGATAATAACATCAATAAAATGCAATGGAAAAAATGTGTGAAAAGAATACAAATGATAATAATAACGATAAAATAAAATAGAATAGTAGCTACATATATAATATTCAATACATGCACACAACTTAAAAAGTAACTACAGGACAACATATAAGACTAGAAGATGAGAAGCACTACATACAACATCAAATATACATTCTTATTAAACATGCTGTGTTTTTAAACTACATTTAGCACAATCACTGTTTAAGTGTTTTTACATCCCTGCAGCTTTCATGACTGTTAAACACTTGTGTTTACTCACCTGATAATTATACCTGAACCTTTTAACACACGCAGAGCAACTCAACGGTTTCTCTCCAGTGTGTGTTCTCATGTGTGTGGTCATGCTTTGCTTGCTGGAGAAACTCTTCTTACAAACAGAGCAAGTAAAAGGCTTCTCACCTGTGTGTGTTATCATGTGTAATATAATTTCCTGCTTAGTGTTGAATCTTTTAGCACAAGCTGAGCAAGCAAAAGGTTTCTCTCCAGTGTGTGTTCTCATGTGTGTGGTCATGCTATACTTCATGGAGAAACTCTTCTTACAAACAGAGCAATTAAAAGGTTTCTCACCTGTGTGTGTTCTCATGTGTGTGGTCATGCTATACTTCATGGAGAAACTCTTCTTACAAACAGAGCAATTAAAAGGTTTCTCACCTGTGTGTGTTCTCATGTGTAATATAATTTCGCTCTTAGATTTGAATCTTTTAGCACAAGCTGAGCAAGCAAAAGGTTTCTCTCCAGTGTGTGTTCTCATGTGTGTGGTCATGTGTGCCTTTCTGGAGAAACTCTTCTTACAAACAGAGCAATTAAAAGGTTTCTCACCTGTGTGTGTTCTCATGTGTAATATCATTTCCCTCTTAGATTTGAATCTTTTAGCACAAGCTGAGCAAGCAAAAGGTTTCTCTCCGGTGTGTGTTCTCATGTGTGTGGTCATGTGTGGCTTTGTGGAGAAACTCTTCTTACAAACAGAGCAAGTAAAAGGTTTCTCTCCAGTGTGTGTTCTCATGTGTGTGGTCAAGTGTGGCTTTCTGGAGAAACTCTTCTTACAAACAGAGCAAGTAAAAGGTTTCTCTCCAGTATGTGTTCTCATGTGTACTGTAAAATGACTCTTCCGTCTAAATGATTTCCCACATTCAGAGCAGTCAAAGTGTTTGTTGTTAGTGTGATGTCTCGTATCACCTTTAGAGTCATTTTTACTCTCCAAAGGTTTTTGGATGTGGTCACTGTGATCAGAAGAGTGTGACATCATGTGGTCCATGTCTGACAGTGGAGCAAAGATGCTGTCTGGTTCTGACTTGATATCTTCACAATGCTCTCCATCAGCTTCTGTGATGTGTTGACTTACAAGCTCCGCCCCTCTGTTCTCCTCACTTTGACTGTGATGAAGCTGGAAGGACTGAGCTTCATCTTCATCATGAAGCTGCTCCTCTTTAATGTGGGAGGGGGCCTGTAGCTCCTTCTGTCCCACACTGGTGTGCCACTCCTCTTCATGACTCCCCGCTGACACCCGCTGGACGTCTGCAGAACAAATGAGGTGTTACTGTATTGAAGTTTGCAGTATTCAAACTATTGACATGTGAGCTAGGCCAAATAGACAGTGATGGGCAAGCTACCTGGACAATGTAGTAAGCTAAGCTACAAGTTACTCTCAATTAAATGGAGCTAAGCTATCCTCAGAGAATTGTAGCACGCTACACTACAAGCTACACTGCAAAAGTAGCTTGCCACATCAAATATATATATATATATATATATATATATATATATATATATATATATATATATATATATATATATATATATTGGCCCACATGCATAATATCAATGTTTATGTTGTCCATGGAAAGAAGTTAGTAAGAAGCAAAAGAAAAACAACCAACCATGGATGACAAAAGGACTGAAAAATGCTTGTCACAAAAAAAAGACATTATATGGAATATTAATAACACAGACATCTATAGAGGCAGAAAATAAGTATAATAAATATAAAAAGAATCTAATTGGTATACTAGGAACATGTAAGAAGGAATACTACAGACAATTATTAAAGAAGAACAGAAACAACATGAGAGCAACATGGGGCATCCTAAATAGCATCATTAAAAATGCTGCTAAGAAAGATTACCCCCAGTACTTTCTACATGGAAATACAAAAAATGACAATATGAACCAAATAGTCGAACGTTTTAATGATTACTTTGTTAATATCGGAAACAATGTGGAACACAGATTTCCAAATGCAGATGATGGATCAGTTGAGGACTTGAGTGAGCTCATAGACAGAAATCCCAATTCCATGTTTCTTAAGAACGTGACAAAAGAAGAAATTATCAAAATTGTAAAACATTGTAAATCCAAGACCTCAACCGACTGTCATGGAATAGATATGGTAACCATAAAAAAGGTTATAGAAGACATTTCAGAACCTCTGACATATATCAGCAACGTATCATTTCTAACCCGCAAATTCCCTGACAAAATGAAAATTGCAAAAGTCGTACCAATTTCTAAGAATGGAGACATACACCAGTTTACTAACTACACACCAGTTTCATTACTTCCACCATTCTCCAAAATCATGGAAAAACTATTCAATAGCTGATTAGATTTATTTATCAACAAAAGTGGGACGCTGGTGGAGAACCAATATGGACTCCCAGCAAATATCTCAACATCTGGTCAACATATGTAATAACAAGTGTGTGAGAGAGAGAGAGAGAGAGAGAGAGAGAGAGAGAGAGAGAGAGAGAGAGAGAGAGAGAGAGAGAGAGAGATCGTAATAACTTGAAGTACCGTATTTTCCGCACCATAAGCCGCCCTGGGCTATAAGCCGCGCCTTCAATGAACGGCATATTTCAAAACTTTGTCCACCTATAAGCCGCCCCGTGTTATAAGCCGCATCTAACTGCGCTAAAGGGAATGTCAAAAAAACAGTCAGATAGGTCAGTCAAACTTTAATAATATATTAAAAACCAGCGTTCTAACAACTCTGTTCACTCCCAAAATGTACGGTAATGTGCAAATGTGCAATCAATAAGCATCAATAACTTAATGTTGCTCGAACGTTAATGTCACAACACACAAAATAAACATAACGCTCACTTTCTGAAGTTATTCTTCATTCATAAATCCCTCGAATTCTTCTCCTTCGGTGTCCGAATTAAAAAGTTGGGCGAATACGGGATCCAAAATGGCCGGCTCCGTCTCGTCGCAGTTCTGTGAATCCTGCCTTCCGGAAAGCTCGGACCACAGTTGTGACCGAAATATCCGCCCAGGCATTTACGATCCACTGGCAGATGTTGGCGTATGTCGTCCGGCGCTGTCTCCCTGTCTTAGTGAAGGTGTGTTCGCCTTCGGTCATCCATTGTTCCCACGCCGTTCGCAGTCGTGCTTTAAATGCCCTCTTGACACCAATATCGAGCGGTTGGAGTTCTTTGGTTAAATATTGCCTTAAGTTTAAATTCTGCGTTATACGCGTGTCGCTTAGTAGGAGCCATTTTGTGGTCTTTACAGATGTAAACACACAAATGAAATGAAACGCAATATCCGGGGGCTTCTTCTTCTACGGGGGCGGGTGGTTGCTTACAGTAGAAGAAGAAGCGCTTCCTCTTCTATGGGGGCGGGTGCTTACCTTGGCGGTTGCTTACCATAGAAGAAGAAGCGCTTCCTCTTCTACGGGGAAAAAAGATGGCGGCTGTTTACCGTAGTTGCGAGACCGAAACTTTATGAAAATAAATATTTATATTAATCCATATATAAGGCGTACCGGGTTATAAGCCGCACTGTCAGCTTTTGTGAAAATTTGTGGTTTTTAGGTGCGGCTTATAGTGCGGAAAATACGGTAAATAATGAAGATTGAAAACCAATTACAAAAAACTAAATCCAAAACAAATTTACAAAAAGCTTACCTTTTTTATGATTGCATAGTATGTATATATTATTAATGTTGTAAATATAAATCTTTATATATTTAAAAATGCTGGTCCTAAAGTGGTAGGCATTTTTCAGAGGTTGTCAAGAAGGTCACACATACAATAATGTGTGTGTGTGTGTGTGTGCGTGTGTGTGTGTGCATGTGTATGTGTGTGTGTGTGTGTTCTTGAGACATGAAGAAGGAAAAGTATCTTCCATATGAGGAGGTGTGAACAAGTTATGACATAAATCATGGTCCCAATAACATTGCATCTAATACTAGAGTCTGTGAACATTGCTCCAAAGTCAAGATTTGTTGTTGATTTAATGTGCATACAAAAGTGAACATTGACAGGTGCAAAGGCAGCAATATATGATAAAACAAGACGGCAGCTAAAGAAGGACTTCCCTATTCATCCCCAAAAAACCTGCCAGGTGAGCAGCTGATTTGACAACTTCTGGTGCTGACGTAAGACAACCTGCGTCCCATATGTTTATTTTAATGAAATAAGTTTATTTCCATCATATAATCAACCATCAACCATTCTGTGTGACCAGTTTAACAGTACAGATGATACATATTTAACAATCATACACATTTACACACAAAAAGAGAAGAAAAAGAATGACGGAAAAAGGAATAGGCTGAAGCCAAAGCTTATATTTGGGGGGATTACCCCCAATACTTCTTAGACGGAAACACAAATAATGACAACATAAAGGAAGTAGTTGAAAGCTTCAATAATTTCTTTGTAAATATTGGAAGAAAGGATTCCAGACCCAGTTTCAATTGAGGACTATAATGATACCATAGAGCCAAATCCCAACTCCATGTTCCTCAGTAATGTGGAATAGGAGGAAATAGTTATAATCCTGTAATCTAAGACTTCAACTGATTGTAATGGAATTGATATGGAAACCATAAAAAAGGGTTCTAGAAGAGATCTCAGGACCATTCATGTATATTAGTAACCTATCATTTCAAATACCCAAACTAAATGAAAATAGCTAAAGTTGCACCAATTTGCAAACCCCGTTTCCATATGAGGTGGGAAATTGTGTTAGATGTAAATATAAACAGAATACAATGATTTGCAATTCCTTTTCAACCCATATTCAGTTGAATATGCTACAAAGACAACATATTTGATGTTCAAACTGATAAACATTTTTTGTTTTTTCAAATAATCATTAACTTTAGAATTTGATGGCAGCAACACGTGACAAAGAAGTTGGGAAAGGTGGCAATAAATACTGATAAAGTTGAGGAATGCTCATCAAACACTTATTTGGAACATCCCACAGGTGAACAGGCTAATTGGGAACAGGTGGGTGCCATGATTGGGTATAAAAGTAGATTCCATGAAATGCTCAGTCATTCACAAACAAGGATGGGGCGAGGGTCACCACTTTGTCAACAAATGCGTGAGCAAATTGTTAAACAGTTTAAGAAAAACCTTTCTCAAGCAGCTATTGCAAGGAATTTAGGGATTTCACCATCTACGGTCCGTAATATCTTCAAAGGGTTCAGAGAATCTGGAGAAATCACTGCATGTAAGCAGCTAAGCCCGTGACCTTCCATCCCTCAGGCTGTACTGCATCAACAAGCGACATCAGTGTGTAAAGGATATCACCACATGGGCTCAGGAACACTTCAGAAACCCACTGTCAGTAACTAGAGTTGGTCGCTACATCTGTAAGTGCAAGTTAAAACTCTCCTATGCAAGGCAAAATCAACACCACCCAGAAACGCCGTCGGCTTTGCTGGGCCTGAGCTCATCTAAGATGGACTGATACAAAGTAGAAAAGTGTTCTGTGGTCTGACAGGTCCATATTTAAAATTGTTTTTGGAAACTGTGGACGTCGTGTCCTCTGGACCAAAGAGGAAAAGAACCATCCGGATTGTTATAGGCGCAAAGTGTAAAATCCAGCATGTGTGATGGTATGGGGGTGTATTGGTGCCCAAGACATGGGTAACTTACACATCTGTGAAGGCACCATTAATGCTGAAAGGTACATAGAGGTTTTGGAGCAACATATGTTGCCATCCAAGCAACGTTACCATGGACGCCCCTGCTTATTTCAGCAAGACAATGCCAAGCCACGTGTTACATCAACGTGGCTTCATAGTAAAAGAGTGCGGGTACTAGACTGGCCTGCCTGTAGTCCAGACCTGTCTCCCATTGAAAATGTGTGGCGCATTATGGAGTCTAAAATAGCACAACGGAGACCCCCGGACTGTTGAACAACTTAAGCTGTACATCAAGCAAGAATGGGAAAGAATTCCACCTGAGAAGCTTCAAAAATGTGTCTCCTCAGTTCCCAAACGTTTATTGAGTGTTGTTAAAAGGAAAGGCCATGTAACACAGTGGTGAACATGCCCTTTCCCAACTACTTTGGCACGTGTTGCAGCCATGAAATTCTAAGTTAATTATTATTTGCAAAAAAAAAAAAAGTTTATGAGTTTGAACATCAAATATGTTGTCTTTGTAGCATATTCAACTGAATATGGCTTGAAAATGATTTGCAAATCATTGTATTCTGTTTATATTTACATCTGACACAATTTCCCAACTCATATGGAAACAGGGTTTGTATAAGACTAGAGACAAATACCAATTTACACATTTTAGACCTGTTTCTTTACTTCCACAGTTTTCTACAATCATTGAAAAAGTAACAGATTAGAGAGTTTCACAAACAAACACAGAATACTAGAAGAGAAGCAATATGGATACACAGCTAATATTTCAACTTTGATGGCTTTAATTGAAATGACAGAAGAAATGAGCAATGCAATAGATAGTAAAAAATGTGCAGCAGCAGTGTTGTTGGATCGAACTAAAGCATTTGACACAATTAATCACAATATTTTCATCAAAAAACTAGAAGGATATGGCATCAGAGGGTTGGTCTTAAACTGGATAAGAAGTTATTTAACCAACAGGAAACAATACGTGAAGCTAGGCCAACACACTTCTACAACACCAAATATATCCTGTGGTGTACCTCAGGGATCAATACTAGGACCTAAATTATTCAATCTCTATATAGATGACATTTGTGAAGTTACAAAATATTTAAAGTTAGTATTATTTGCGGATGATACAACAGCGTTTTGTTCAGGAGAGAACACACAGAAGATAATACAAATAATAACAGAAGAAATGAACACATTAAAAAGATGCTTTGACAATATTTGAATCTCAGTAAAAGTAAAATAATGCTATTTGGTAACAGTAGAAGAGAAAGTCAAACACAAATACAAATAGACGGAATAGACATTGAAAGGGTAAAGAAACCAGATTTCTAGGAGTATTAATAGATGATAAAATGAACTGGAAATCTCATATACAAAATATAAAACATAAGGTGGCAAAACACATTTTAATAATGAATAAAGCAAAATACGTCCCGGGCCAAAAATGACTTCATATTCTCTACTGCTCGCTAGTGTTACATATCTGACTTATTGTGTAGAAATATGGGAAATAACTACAAAAGTACACTTCATTCATTAACTGTGTTACATAACAGATCAGTTATAATAATACATCATGTTGGATATAGACAACATACAAACACTTTATTTATTGAATCACAAATACTGAAATTCCACCACATAGTGAATTAGCAAACAGTTAAAATGATACACAAAGCAAACTATAACCTGCTAGCCAAGAATGTACAACAATTCTCAACAAAAGAGGAGAAATATAATCTTAGAGAAAAATGTACCGTATTTTCCGCACTATAAGGCGCACCTAAAAACCACAAATTTTCTCAAAAGCTAACAGTGCGCCTTATAACCCGGTGCGCTTTATTACGATTAATTTTCATAAAGTTTCGATCTCGCAACTTCGGTAAACAGCCGCCATCTTTTTTCCCGGTAGAACAGGAAGCGCTTCTTCTTCTACGCAAGCAACCGCCAAGGAAAGCACCCGCCCCCATAGAACAGGAAGCGCTTCACCCGCCCCCATAGAACAGGAAGCGCTTCACCCGCCCCCGGAAGAAGAAGAAAAAACGCGCGGATATCACCGTACGTTTCATTTCCTGTTTACATCTGTAAAGACCACAAAATGGCTCCTACTAGGCGATCCGGTTCATAAAAAGACGCAATCTCTCCATCCGCACACGGATTACTACCGTATTTCACAGCAACTGAACCGCACTGTGGAACGGGAGCACGTACGGTGAATATTCGCACCACAGGGAATGAAGTCATCCTTCACTGTGGTTCTAGCTTGCCATGCTAACTTCCACTCATGGTGATATTCAAAAGGAAGACCTTGCCAAAAGAGACCTTTCCAGCCGGCGTCATCATAAAAGCTAACTCGAAGGGATGGATGGATGAAGAAAAGATGAGCGAGTGGTTAAGGGAAGTTTACGCGAAGAGGCCGGGTGGCTTTTTTCACACAGCTCCGAAGGCGAACACACCTTCACTAAGACGGGCAGACAGCCTCGGACGACATACGCCAACATTTGCCAGTGGATCGTAAATGCTTGGGCAGATATTTCGGTCACAACTGTGGTCCGAGCTTTCCGGAAGGCAGGATTCACAGAACAACAGCGACACTGACTCCCGATGACTTCTACGAGACGGAACCGGCCATTTTGGATACCACGCTTGCGCAACTTTTCAATTCGGACACCGAAGACGAAGAATTCGAAGGATTTACGAATGAAGAATAACTTCAGAAGGTGAGCGCTATGTTTATTTTGTGTGTTGTGACATTAACGTTCGAGCAACATTATGTTACTATTGCTCTACACCATTTTGAATTTTACTATGTTTGTGATTGCACATTTGCGTACATTTTGGGACAGAGTTGTTAGAACGCTGGTTTTCAATATATTATTAAAGTTTGACTGAACTATCTGACTGTTTTTTTGACATTCACTTTAGCGCAGCGTTTTTTTGACATTCACTTTAGCGCAGCGTAGGCGCGGCTTATAGTCCGGGGCGGCTTATTGGTGGACAAAATTATGAAATATGTAATTCATAGAAGGTGCGGCTAATAATCCGGTGCGCCTTATAGTGCGGAAAATACGGTAATATAAAACATTTGTATGCACGTACAACACTTAAGACCTTCAGTATATCAGTATGTGGAATTAAATGATGGAATGGATAAAGCAAAGCAATCAAACAATGTACTAATATGATCCACTTCAAGAAACTCCATCCATCCATCCATTTTCTACCGCTTATTCCCTTTGGGGTCGCGGGGGGCGCTGGAGCCTATCTCAGCTACAATCGGGCAGAAGGCGGGGTACACCCTGGACAAGTCGCCACCTCATCGCAGGGCCAACACAGACAGACAGACAACATTCACACTCACATCCACACACTAGGGCCAATTTAGTGTTACCAATCAACTTATCCCCAGGTGCATGTCTTTGGAGGTGGGAGGAAGCCGGAGTACCCGGAGGGAACCCACGCAGTCACGGGGAGAACATGCAAACTCCACACAGAAAGATCCCGAGCCCGGAGTTTCAAGAAACTCTTCACACTTAAAGTGTTTACAAAGTAAAAAGAAGAAGATAAACATTCTCAATTTTCTCAATGCATGTGTGATGTATCATGGTGTATGCATGCATGTGTGATGTTTCATGTTGTATGCATGCATGTGTGATGTATCATGTCGTATGCATGCATGTGTGATGTATCATGTTGTATGCATGCATGTGTGATGTATCATGTTGTATGCATGCATGTGTGATGTATCATGTTGTATGCATGCATGTGTGATGTATCATGTTGTATGCTTGCATGTTCCAAATAAACTCAACACAACTCAACTCAACTCAACTCAACTAACACTTGGTGGACATTCAAGTCACAAAATGCAAATGGCGTATTGTTGGTGTATTTTGGATGGTTATAGAGGACCTCCCATTGGCTCCATTGCAAGTGGACTTTTATTTACATTTATGAGGTAGAATTAGGGCTGGGTGATGTATGGAATATACTGGATATATTGTGGGTTTGTCTCTGTGCGATATAGAAAATGACTATATGGTGATATTGGAGTATATGTTCTCACACAGTTGCTTTTAGCTGCAGGCATTACACTACAGGCTCTTCTCACTCTTTCTTGTCTCTCCTTCTCACAGAGACATAAAACAAGCGCACCTTCTTACATACGTCACATACTGTCACGTGTGCAACGTCATACGCTCTCACGGAGCAGACAGGTAGCGGCATGGTAACGTTAGCTGTGGTGCTAGTGGTAATACGAGAGAAAGAAGGTGCCAATCTGGTAACAAATGAAGGCAGAATTAATTCCCGAGACAAACAGCAGGAGGCCCATCATCTGGCGGTGGTTTGGCTTCAAGCAGGTAGATGGTGAACAAGTATGCGGCAAAAGCGTTGCTACAAAAAGTAGCAGAACTGCTAATGTAGCACAATTTGAAAAGTCACCCGCTAGAGAATGAAGAGTGCTTGAAACTCTGCATGTCAACATCCCCGTTCAGTGCCACACCCACAAAATGCCCAAGCAACCATTTCCACATCAACACCGTATGAAACAAATAGTCAACAACAGAAGGAGACAACGTCCGCAGGAACCTACCACATAGTGAAGGACATACACTATTTGATTTCCTATTATGCAGCTCATTTTTATTTGACACTTATTGAAATATCTTGTGTGACATCATGCACAAAAGTGCACTTTATTTATTTTAAACTATTGTAGTGGCGTTTTGTACAAAAAGTACACTTTAATTTAGTGTTGTTTTGATGTCATCTTAGTGACATCATGCACAAAAGTGCACTAATAGCTTGTTTTAAAATGTCTCTGACAATCTTGCACGTTCTGTTTTGAAATGACATGAATGTTTGTGCCACTGCTTAATAACTGTTTAATAAATACACTTTTGGTCAATTGACTTAGTTGTGATTTTCCTCTCTGCATGAAAGTTTAAAAGTAGCATATATTAATGCAGTATGAAGAAGAATGTTTTAATGTAGACACATAAAATCATCATATTGCTGTGATAATATGCATCAAGTGTTCATTCAAGGCTAAGGCAAAATATCCACAAATATATGGTGTATTGTGACATGGCCTAAACATATCCACATATATATGGTGTATCGTGACATGGCCTAAACATATCCACATATATATGGTGTATCGTGACATGGACTAAACATATCCACATATATATGGTGTATCGTGACATGGACTAAACATATCCACATATATATGGTGTATCGTGACATGGCCTAAACATATCCACATATATATGGTGTATCGTGACATGGCCTAAAAATATCCACATATATATGGTGTATCGTGACATGGCCTAAACATATCCACATACATATGGTGTATCGTGACATGGCCTAAACATATTCACATATTAATAAAAGGCCATATCGCCCAGCCCTAGTTCGAATGTGATTTTTTTTTTTTATATCCACCATCATGTCTGTTATAATGATTGTGAACGATAGAAAAATCCCCTAAAAAGTGCAGTTTCCCTCTAAATTCCAATGATTAGATTTAAGACTTGAAGTGTATGAGCATGAAGTGATGAAGCCTACTTGGATGAGTCTTCTAAGACAAAGTGAACAGTCCAGTTGTGATGGATTGAATGCCCTGAGAATAAAATGATATGTGCTTACTTGGACTGTGATGAAGCTGTGAGGACTCAGGTGCTTTGTCTTCATGCTCTTCAGTCTTCACAGAGACAACAGTCAGTGGAAACTTGCTGACATCATCCTCCTCCTGCTCTACAACACACTCTCCCTCCTCTTCCTCTCTCATGTGTGGATCCTCCTCTTCCTCTTTCATGTGTGGATCATCCTCTTCCTCTTTCATGTGGGGGGGCTGTGGATCATCCTCTTCCTCTTTCATGTGGGTGGGCTGTGGATCCCCCTCTTCCTCTTTCATGTGGGTGGGCTGTGGATCATCCTCTTCCTCTTTCATGTGGGTGGGCTGTGGATCCCCCTCTTCCTCTTTCATGTGGGTGGGCTGTGGATCATCCTCTTCCTCTTTAATGTGGGTGGGCTGCGGATCATTCTCTTCCTTTTTCATGTGTGGATCATCCTCTTCCTCTTTCATGTGGGTGGGCTGTGGATCCCCCTCTTCCTCTTTCATGTGGGGGGGCTGTGGATCATCCTCTTCCTCTTTAATGTGGGTGGGCTGCGGATCATTCTCTTCCTTTTTCATGTGTGGATCATCCTCTTCCTCTTTCATGTGGGTGGGCTGTGGATCCCCCTCTTCCTCTTTCATGTGGGTGGGCTGTGGATCATCCTCTTCCTCTTTCATGTGGGTGGGCTGTGGATCCCCCTCTTCCTCTTTCATGTGGGTGGGCTGTGGATCATCCTCTTCCTCTTTCATGTGGGTGGGCTGCTGGACATCTGTTGGGTAAATAAGTCAATAAGATAAATGATAAGAGATAAAGAGAGAAAATAAATAGTTTTGGACTGACACTGTAAACACAATGAGATTATTTGTGTTCTTTTGTGTGTTGTGTTAAAAGTGTGTAGCAAAACAACCAATAAAAACACAGGAAATACCATCTTTTGTCCTAAAATTAATTCAAAAGTGGTACAGTGAGTACAAAAAAGACTTGGAAATTTGATGGGGGTCAATTTGAAAATGTTTATATGTACGAGGCAGCATTGATTGAGGCATTCTTGACTTCACTGATGTAAAGGCTGTAAATATTGAGATTGTCATTACCGTAACTTCATTATCATGGAAATAAAACAAATCTAATTCCAAAATCACTTAAAAAAAACATTCATGGTATGTTTTTGTTATCATGCAGAATACTTTTGGGTGGTCATTTTGTTGGCTGGGCCAAAAGGAACTTTTAACAAAAACATGTTTCCCTATGTGCTGTTTTATGAAGTATCTCCATCAACAATTCCTCTTTAGGAATTGGAGACCATCTACAACACACGGAAGGAAAGTCAGTCACCTTTATGTTCTTTTAATAATTCAAGTGTTGACTACTTTGGTTATTGAAAATAAATGTTTACTTTCACTTATTGTTGCATGTAAGTCAGAATCAGGAAGTGAAATTATAACTTTTTTTAGATTTGATTACAGTGAAAAATGTATTTAGTGAGGGTGTGAGTTTTGTGTAAACATGTTGATACAGGTTTACATCTTCTTGGGGACTGGAACACAGATATGTCCTGAAAGGATGCACCCATTTTTAAAATCTTCACTAAGCTGTGCCACCAACATTGTCTCACTTAGCTCATTAAGCATACTACCAGGGTGAGTGAGTCCTTTTAAACCTTCATAGACCTCGTTGTTACTTCTGACCAGTCTATGATTTTCACAAGTGAAACTACTGTATGCGGCTTAAGTGATCATTCCATCATTTTCTGTACCCAAAAAAAACATAGAACTGAGTCTGAGGAGTTCCGGTGACATCATCAAGCTGAATGGCAGCTTCGAGTAACATCTCCCTCGTGAGAAAAGTTATTTTGCCCCGTTAGACCGTAACATGCCAAATTTTTAGATTATCTCTGAACAAACAAAAGGGGCAAGAATGGGGAAAACCAGAGGAAATCGAGGAAATATTGTTGCAGAGCCTGTAAATGAGGAAAGCTCTGTGTCCGCGAACAGCTCACCTGTAAAGCTACAAGATGGCGGTGCTAACGCTAACCCTCGCTCAAAGGAGGCGGACGCCGAAGGTTTAGTCCAAGTTCTGGAGGAGATTCGGGACTTCCGAAAAGACATAAAAGAACAGCTGAACGATATTAAATCCGAGCTCACCAACATTAAACAAATAACAGACACAGAGGAGCGAATTAAGAAGGTGGAGGGCCGGATTCAAAACGTGGAGTATGTGTTGAACAACATGATAAAAGTCATTCATCAGAAAGATAACAAACTACTCGACTATGAAGGGAGATCCTGACACAAGAACTTGAGGATATACAATGTTCCCGAAGGAGCCGAGGGACCGTCCATGCCAGAGTTTGTGGAAAAACTGCTGCGGGACATGTTGGAGATCCCCGCAACTACGCAACTCGACATCGAAAGGGCCAAGACCCGCCGGAGACAGAGAAGACAAGCCGCGGTCAATAATAGTCAAATTCCTCCGCTACAGGATGAAAGAAGAGGTCATGAGCAAAGCCTGGGGAAAGAAGAAGATTTTTCTGAATGGGAGACTAATGCATTTTGACCAGGATTACCTCCCAGCAGTCCTGCAAAAGAGGAAAAAATATGCTGAAGCGAAGCGAGTGTTAAAGCAAAGAAATATCTGCTTCCAGACTCCGTACCCGGCCAAACTACGAGTGTTCCAGGAGGACGGCACGCAGTTGTACCGGACAGCAAAGGAGGCAACAAAAGACATGAAGGACAGAGGACTTCCAGTCAGCGTGACTACACCGAGGGAGAGCCTGCTGGATCAGCTGTCCCGCTCCGCCTGGGAGACCATGGGAGGAAGGAGCCGGGAGGGGACATGTGAGGAGCCAGAGAAAAACATCAAGGAGAGACTGCAAGCCTTCAGAAGATAATCATCGCCTTCTCCGGACCTGTTAATTTTGACTGACTTCTTAAAGTGTTGGTAAGATGAACAGAACCAAAACAGGTGACTTTAAATTCACTCCAAGACATTTGCGTTTATATAATAACCCCAGCTAGATGAGAATATATACAAATGAGGGATTTATCTATGTAATGAACAGAGATTTTGTTTCTCTTTCTACCAAGTGCCATGATGGGGGCCCTCAGCCCATAGTTGGGAGAGGATTTCCCCCACAGCAAGACGTTTTATCTAGCCCAACTCAGGGGCATCTATTAGAGACCCCTGCCTTGGAACTACACTTTTCTTTTTTAATTGTCTTTAGTTATTTTTGCTTTGTTTTATTTATGTTATATCAGTTGTTTTCGTTATGGGAGTAGACTTGCTAGGTTTTATTTTGAATATTTTATTGGTACATTTACAAGTAAATACATATGGTTAGTGACAAAGTAAAATGTGTATCATTTAATGTTAATGTCCTATTGAACCCAATTAAACGCAATAAAATATTATCGAAGGTGAGGACAGAACAAGCCCACATAGTATATTTACAGGAGACCCATTTGACTGACAAGGAGCATGTAAAACTAAAGAGAATGGGCTTCACTCATTTGTTTTGTTCGTCATATAAATTAGGACATAGGAAAGGAGTTACAATCCTCATCTCAAAAAAGCTACATTTTGAAAAAGTATTGGAATTTGGTGATAAGGAGGGTTGATTTATTTTAGTAAAGGGAAAGCTAGATGGGAACCCAATCACCTTATTGAATGTCTCTACACCCCCTGGGAGTGATATTAATTTCTTCCAAAAAATCACCAATATTATGGTAACGGAAACCAAAGGTCTTTTGATTTGTGGTGGGGATTTAAATATATATTTACAGCCAACATTGGACTCATCTAGTATAAAAATACAAAACGTGAAACCCCTTTATAAGAAAATAAACACACTTTTTGAGGAAGTAGGCTTAATTGACATATGGCGAGACTTTTTCCCAGACAGAAGGGATTATACTTATTTCTCTGCTCCGCACTGTCTTTATACAAGAATAGATTATTTCTAACATTTGGAAAGGATATGTTACATCTTAGGGGGCGCATTGCTGCGCTGGTAGCGTTCCTTCCAATACAGACGACAAGCAGGTGCGGCGTGCAGGTAAGATTTAAGGTTTTAATTATTTTAAGGCAGGATCAAAAATACAAACTGAGGATTCTAGCAAGCATGGAGCTAAAAAACACAAAATGTCACCAAGGGTGAAAAAACAAGGAATGCTAGTGCGTACAAACTTACTACAGCGAGGAGAAAAAACAGGAGAACGTTAACCTTGACTAAAGCAAACATTGACCCAGCAACTACTGCTGGGTGACAGGAAACTATAAAGGGGAGTGATTAACCAAAACACCTAGCGGGAACATTAATTGCAAAACTAAGACAGGTGAGGAGAATCAGTGCCCATGGAAACCAACAGTAAACAGGGAAAGAGTGTGCACCCAGGAAACAGACTAAAAAAGAAACATTACCAACATAAATCATGCCATGATCCGGGTAACGGATCATGACATAACCCCCCCCCTTAAGGGACGGATCCCAGACGTCCCAAACTACAATCCCCCCCCCAGAAAGTCAAAAGTCACGGGAGGGTAGAGGGATGACTTGGTGGTGGGCCGCCAGGCCATGTGTCCCCGAAGCCACTGGGGACAAGTCAGGTGGCGGCGGCGGGTAGATTGTCGCCACAATCGTCGAGGCGGGCGACCTCGGAGTGGCCATGTCTGTGGCCGTTGAGAAGGCGGACGAGACTGGCGCCAGAACCTCAGGAGTCTTTGAGTCCTGTACCCAAGTCTGGGACGTCGCTGCTGTTGGCGCCAAAAGCGTCCATGAATAGTCCAGAAACGACGAGGTGGGCGGCGCCGTGGTGCGGCCCGCCGGACACAAGGAGGTGGGCACGTCGTAGGTGAGGCAGGCGTGGAAGCCGCGGGAGGTGTGGTAGGTGAGGCAGTCGTGGAAGCCGCGGGAAGCGTCGTCGCCGTAGAAACAGGAAGCGCCGTCACCGTGGAAACAGGAAGCGTCGTCGCCGTGGAAACAGGAAGCGTCGTCGCCATGGAAGCAGGCGGCTCGTCTGTCGGTGTGGGCGGAGCCAGAGGCGGAGCAGGCGGCTCGTCTGTCGGCGTGGGCGGAGCCAGAGGCGGAGCAGGCGGCTCGTCTGTCGGCGTGGGCGGAGCCAGAGGCGGACCAGGCGGCTCGTCTGTCGGCGTGGGCGGAGCAGGCGGCTCGTCTGTCGGCGTGGGCGGAGCCAGAGGCTGAGCAGGCGGCTCATCTGTTGGCGTGGGCGGAGCCAGACGCGGAGCAGGCGGCTCGTCTGTCGGCGTGGGCGGAGCCAGACGCGGAGCAGGCGGCTCGTCTGTCGGCGTGGGCGGAGCCAGAGGCGGAGCAGGCGGCTCGTCTGTAGGCGTGGGCGGAGCCAGAGGCGGAGCAGGCGGCTCGTCTGTCGGCGTGGGCGGAGCCAGAGGCAGAGCAGGCGGCTCGTCTGTCGGCGTGGGCAGAGCAGGCGGCTCGTCTGTCGGCGTGGGCGGAGCCAGAGGGTAGACAACGTTGAGGGCAAAGTGTCCATCTGGTACCCCTTCTGTGCCTGCTCTGAGCTGGCCCGCTGCCCGAGCCTTCGCGTACCAGGTGGGGTGAACGACGTCCGGGTGGCTTGAGAGTGGGGGAGGAAGCGGGTCTGTGCTTCCGTCAACTTAGCCATTAGCTGTCTCCATGCTACCATGGCGTCGGCCGGAAGGTCTTCTTCAGGCAGCTCGGCTTCGTCCTCGTATTCCCACGGCTGGGTGTCCGCTTGGAGTTCCAGGAGGATATCTTCTTTGTCCATGTTGGACAGGAACACTTCGTCTGGCTGGGTCAATCTGTTACGTCTTGGGGGGCGCATTGCTGCGCTGGTAGTGTTCCTTCCAATACAGACGACAAGCAGGTGCGGCGTGCAGGTAAGATTTAAGGTTTTAATTATTTTAAGGCAGGATCAAAAATACAAACTGAGGATTCTAGCAAGCATGGAGCTAAAAAACACAAAATGTCACCAAGGGTGAAAAAACAAGGAATGCTAGTGCGTACAAACTTACTACAGCGAGGAGAAAAAACAGGAGAACGTAAACGTTGCCTAAAGCAAACATTGACCCAGCAACTACTGCTGGGTGACAGGAAACTATAAAGGGGAGTGATTAACCAAAACACCTGGTGGGAACACTAATTGCAAAACTAAGACAGGCGAGGAGAATCAGTGCCCATGGAAACCAACAGTAAACAGGGAAAGAGGGTGCACCCAGGAAACAGACTAAAACAGAAACATTACCAACATAAATCATGCCATGATCCGGGTAACGGATCATGACAGGATAAAGATAAAATATGTACCTGTGAAATTGGGACGATAGATCTAAGTGACCATGCACCTATATACCTATCTATTGACTTTAATCTGAGGGCAAAAATTAATACATAGAAACTAAACTCAAGTCTGCTGAATGACCTATCCTTTAAGACACAAATTAAATCTGAAAATAGTCTCTTCTTGGAGTTCAATGACACATTGATTAGATACTGAAGACACATATTATGGGACACTCTGAAGGCTGTTTTAAGAGGGAAAATTCTAGCAATATCTTCATTTAAGAAAAAAAATTAGAATACAAAATCAAATGACTTAAAAAAAAAAAAAACTAAAAGAATTAGAAAGAAAACACAAACTAAATTTGGTACAGGATACATTAAGGGAAATAAGAAATACTAGGAATACAATAAACAGTTTGGCCACACAAGAAATTAAAAACAATCTAATGTTTTTGCAACAGAGACACTATGAAAGTGGCTCTAAGTCTATGAAAATACTGGCCTGGAAACTAAAAAAAAAGATAGCAGAAAACACCATTCATAAAATGAGGGATCCAAGAACAAAAAGGATAAAAACTAAACCAAATGAAATTCAGGAAGTCTTCTAACATTTTTATAAAACTTTATACTCTGAGGTCTCTAGTAGGAGCATAACCCAAATTGACAGCTTCCTGAACTCTCTGGATTGACCTATTTTACATGAAAAACAAAACCAAACAATATCTGCAGATATAACTGAAAATGAATTAAAAGTTGCAATTAGTAGGCTTAAATTAAGAAAATCGCCAGGATCAGTCGGTTACACGGCTAAATGGTATAAGAAATTTAAAAAATAATGAATACCTGTTTTACTCCCCACACTGAATTGGGTCTTAAAAAAGGCACAAACGCCACTCAGTTGGAGGGAGGCAATTATCTCAGCTATACCAAAAGAAGGCAAGGATAGAATTGAATGTGCATCTTACAGGTCAATATCGGTTCTTAATGTAGATTATAAACTACCGTATTTTCCGCACTATAAGGCGCACCTAAAAACCACAAATTTTCTCAAAAGCTAACAGTGCGCCTTATAACCCGGTGCGCTTTATTACGATTCATTTTCATAAAGTTTCGATCTCGCAACTTCGGTAAACAGCCGCCATCTTTTTTCCCGGTAGAACAGGAAGCGCTTCTTCTTCTACGCAAGCAACCGCCAAGGTAAGCACCCGCCCCCATAGAACAGGAAGCGCTTCTTCTTCTACTGTAAGCTACCGCCCGCCCCCGGAAGAAGAAGAAAAAACGCGCGGATATCACCGTACGTTTCATTTCCTGTTTACATCTGTAAAGACCACAAAATGGCTCCTACTAAGCGAAAAGGATCCGGTTCATAAAAAGACGCAATCTCTCCATCCGCACACGGATTACTACCGTATTTCACAGCAACTGATATTCCTGTGAACCGCACTGTGGAACGGGAGCACGTACGGTGAATATTCGCACCACAGGGAATGAGAAGTCATCCTTCACTGTGGTTCTAGCTTGCCATGCTAACTTCCACCCATGGTGATATTCAAAAGGAAGACCTTGCCAAAAGAGACCTTTCCAGCCGGCGTCATCATAAAAGCTAACTCGAAGGGATGGATGGATGAAGAAAAGATGAGCGAGTGGTTAAGGGAAGTTTACGCGAAGAGGCCGGGTGGCTTTTTTCACACAGCTCCGAAGGCGAACACACCTTCACTAAGACGGGCAGACAGCGCCGGACGACATACGCCAACATTTGCCAGTGGATCGTAAATGCCTGGGCAGATATTTCGGTCACAACTGTGGTCCGAGCTTTCCGGAAGGCAGGATTCACAGAACAACAGCGACACTGACTCCGATGACTTCGACGAGACGGAACCGGCCATTTTGGATACCACGCTTGCGCAACTTTTCAATTCGGACACCGAAGACGAAGAATTCGAAGGATTTACGAATGAAGAATAACTTCAGAAGGTGAGCGCTATGTTTATTTTGTGTGTTGTGACATTAACGTTCGAGCAACATTATGTTGCTATTGCTCTACACCATTTTGAATTTTACTATGTTTGTGATTGCACATTTGCGTACATTTTGGGACAGAGTTGTTAGAACGCTGGTTTTCAATATATTATTAAAGTTTGACTGAACTATCTGACTGTTTTTTTGACATTCCCTTTAGCGCAGCGTAGGCGCGGCTTATAATCCGGGGCGGCTTATTGGTGGACAAAGTTATGAAATATGTAATTCATTGAAGGTGCGGCTAATAATCCGGTGCGCCTTATAGTGCGGAAAATACGGTATTTACTTCCATTATGGGCAAACGATTAGAAGATGTTTTACCTATATTGATACATAATGATCAAATAGGTTTTATACATCAACGACAAACACAAGACAATATAAGAAAGACACTACATATTATGGCTCATATACAAAGAAAAAACATTGAAGCAATTGTTACAAGTGTGGATGCTGAAAAGGCCTTTGATTCGGTCATTTGGAATTTTATTTACAGAGTTTTATATAAATTCGGCTTTCAGGATACAATCATTAAAACTATGCAGGCACTATATAACAATCCTACTGCTACGATTAAAGTCAATGGATACTTATCAAACAGTTTTACCCTAGAAAGGGGCTCTAGACAGGGATGTGCATGGTCACCATTACTCTTTGCATTATATCTAGAGCCATTAGCTCAGTCTATTAGACACAATGAAGATATTAAGGGAATCATGATTAAAGGAAGAGAGTATAAATTGGCCTGCTATGCGGATGACATTTTGGTTTACCTCGGACACCCAACATACTCGCTCCCTAAATTAATGCAATCATTTGAACTGTATGGTCAACTACCAGGATATAAAATCAATATAGGTAAAACCCAGCTACTCATATAATTATAACCCACCAGGGGAAATCAGAAGTAGTTACCCTCTGATATGGCAAACAGAGTCTTTTAAATACATTGGCATTAATTTGCCAAAAGATCAAACAAAATGATCAGAATACAATTATCTACCCATACATAAAAAAATAAAAGATGACATAGCAAGATAGAACTTAATTCCTTTTTTTTAGCCTTAGTTCTAGAATTGATTCCATTAAAATGAATGTACTGCCAAGACTGCTGTACCTATTTCAAACCCTGCCAATAGAGATTAACCAAAACCAAGTCAATGAATGGGACAAAATGGTATCAAGGTATATATGGCAAAGTAAAAGGCCAAGAGTTTGTCTCAAAACTTTACAATTGGTCAAACAAAAGGGAGGATGGGGTTTACCTTGCCTCCGATATTACTATTTTGCAGCCCAGATAAGAGCAGTGATATGCTGGTGCAACCCGTCATACATTGCTCAATGGAAAATTGTTTAAGAAGAAATGCCCTCCATCCCCATACAAGCAATCCTGGCGGATAACTATTTACAAACCCACATAAATAACATTGATAACCCATGGGTGAAATTGACCCTTAAAGGGGAACATTATCACAATTTCAGAAGGGTTAAAACCATTAAAAATCAGTTCCCTGTGGCTTATTTTATTTTTCGAAGTTTTTTTCAAAATGTTACTCATCACGCAATATCCCTAAAAAAAGCTTCAAAGTGCCTGATTTTAACCATCGTTATATACACCCGTCCATTATCCTGTGACGTCACACAGTGATGCCAATACAAACAAACATGGCGGCTAGAACGGCAAGGTATAGCGACATTAGCTCGGATTCAGACTCGGATTTCAACGGCTTAAGCGATTCAATAGATTACGCATGTATTGAAACGGATGGTTGTAGTGTGGAGGCAGGTAGCGAAAACGAAATTGAAGAAGAAACTGAAGCTATTGAGCCATATCAGTTTGAACCGTATGCAAGCGAAACCGACGAAAACAACACGACAGCCAGCGACACGGGAGAAAGCGAGGACGAATTCGGCGATCGCCTTCTAACCACCGATTGGTATGTGTTTGTTTGGCATTAAAGGAAACTAACAACTATGAACTAGGTTTACAGCATATGAAATACATTTGGCAACAACATGCACTTTGAGAGTGCAGACAGCCCAGTTTTCATCAATTAATATATTCTGTAGACATACCCTCATCCGCTCTCTTTTCCTGAAAGCTGATCTGTCCAGTCCAGTTGGAAATGCATCTGCTTTGAGTGTCGCAGGATATCCATACATTCTTGCCATCTCTGTCATAGCATAGCTTTCGTCGGTAAAGTAAGCGGAACAAACGTCCAATTTCTTGCCACTTTGGCATCTTTGGGCCACTGGTGCAACTTGAATCCGTCCCTGTTCGTGTTGTTACACCCTCCGACAACACACCGACAAGACATGATGTCTCCAAGGTACGGAAAACAGTCGAAAAAACGGAAAATAACAGAGCTGATTTGACTCGGTGTTTGTAATGTGTTTGAGAAAATGGCGGATTGCTTCCCGATGTGACGTCACGTTGTGACGTCATCGCTCCGAGAGCGAATAATAGAAAGGCGTTTAATTCGCCAAAATTCACCCATTAAGAGTTCGAAAATCGGTTAAAAAAATATATGGTCTTTTTTCTGCAACATCAAGGTATATATTGACGCTTACATAGGTCTGGTGATAATGTTCCCCTTTAAAGTGTGGAAAATGATCATAAAGGAATACAAACTCGAGAGTGATATTGCAGTTCTTAAATGGTGTGCCTATGATACAGAGTTTACACCTAATAAATTAGACTCAAGATTTAAGGACTGGATATCTAAGGGTATAACAGTTTTATGTAGTGTAATGAAAGATAAAAAATGCTTAGTTTTGAAACTATTAAAAGGACATATATATTAGAAAACCAAGACTTCTATCGATATTTGCAGTCGCGGCATTTTGTTAATATGAAGGTGAAAAGTGTCACAAAGACGAGTATATGTTTGACTGAACTGTTTACAAAAGCCTACAATTCAGAAATTATTGATAGAAGTGTTTCATGCTTGTATAAGGGTCTGTTGAATATGAAATCATATTCAACTTTATATATTAAAACAAAATGGGAGAAGGAAGGAGAGATAACTAAATCTGAGGAAGAATGGACAATAATATGGAAATATCAATGGACTTGTACCAGCTCACCCAAGTTGAGGGAGTTTGGCTGGAAAAGTTTGATCAGATTTTTTATTACACCTTTTCAGAAGTCTCACTATGATAACAACTCCCCTGCCTGCTGGAGAAATTGTGGGAATTCAAATGCAAATCACTACCATGTTTTGTGGGACTGCTCCACCATAAAGGACTATTGGAAAGAGATACACCAAGCTCTACAGGATATTTTCAAACGTGAAATACCCCTCCAAAGTAAAACTTTGTTTTTTGGACATGTACCTCAGGACTGGCTGAAGAAAGATAAACACTTCATGGATATCCTACTGGTGGCTTGTAAAAAGACTATTACTAGGAAATGGATATCCCAGGAGAGCCCAACTTTGAAGCAATGGATGGAAACAACAATGGACATACCGTATTTTCCGCACTATTAGCCGCACCTAAAAACCACAAATTTACTCAAAAGCTGACAGTGCGGCTTTTAACCCGGTGCGCCTTATATATGGATTAATATTACGATTAATTTTCATAAAGTTTCGATCTCGCAAACTACGGTAAACAGCCGCCATCTTTTTTCCCGGTAGAACAGGAAGCGCTTCTTCTTCTACGCAAGCAACCGCCAAGGTAAGCACCCGCCCCCATAGAACAGGAAGCGCTTCTTCTTCTACTGTAAGCAACCACCCGCGCCCGGAAGAAGAAGAAACGCGCGGATTTTCGTTTCATTTCCTTTGTGTGTTTACATCTGTAAAGACCAGACCACAAAATGGCTCCTACTAAGCGACACGCGTATAACGCAGAATTTAAACTTAAGGCAATAATTCATGCCGAAGAACACGGAAATAGAGCAGCAGCAAGAGAATATAACATAAATGAATCAATGGTGCGTAGGTGGAGGAAGCAAGAAGATGACCTGCGCCAGGTAAAGAAGACAAAACAGAGTTTCCGAGGGAACAAAGCAAGATGGCAACTGTTGGAGGACAAACTCGAACAGTGGGTTGTTGAGCAGAGAGCAGCAAGCAGAAGTGTCAGCACCATCACTATTCGAATGAAGGCAACAACGCTAGCAAGCGAACTTCACCTGGATGATTTTAAAGGTGGTGCTTCTTGGTGTTTCCGGTTCATGAAAAGACGCAATCTCTCCATCCGCACACGGACCACTATTTCACAGCAACTGCCTAAAGACTTTAAAGAAAAGCTGGCTACTTTCCGTGCATATTGTAAAAACAAGATAGCTGAAAAAAAGATCCGGCCAGAGCACATTATCAACATGGACGAGGTTCCACTGACTTTTGATATTCCTGTGAACCGCACTGTTGATACAACGGGAGCACGTACGGTGAATATTCGCACCACAGGGAATGAGAAGTCATCCTTCACTGTGGTTCTAGCTTGCCATGCTAATGGCCAGAAACTTCCACCCATGGTGATATTCAAAAGGAAGACCTTGCCAAAAGAGACCTTTCCAGCCGGCGTCATCATAAAAGCTAACTCGAAGGGATGGATGGATGAAGAAAAGATGAGCGAGTGGTTAAGGGAAGTTTACGCGAAGAGGCCGGGTGGCTTTTTTCACGCAGCTCCGTCCATGTTGATATACGACTCTATGCGCGCCCACATCACAGATGGTGTCAAAAAACAAGTGAAGCACACAAATACAACACTCGCCGTCATCCCGGGTGGATTAACCAAAGAACTCCAACCGCTGGATATTGGTGTCAACAGGGCATTCAAATCACGACTGCGAACGGCGTGGGAACAATGGATGACCGAAGGCGAACACACCTTCACTAAGACAGGCAGACAGCGCCGGACGACATACGCCAACATCTGCCAGTGGATCGTAAATTCCTGGGCAGATATTTCGGTCACAACTGTGGTCCGAGCTTTCCGGAAGGCAGGATTCACAGAACTGCTGGACAACAGTGACACTGACTCCGATGACTTCGACGAGACGGAACCGGCCATTTTGGATCCCACATTTGCCCAACTTTTCAATTCGGACACCGAAGACGAAGAATTCGAGGGATTTACGAATGAAGAATAACTTCAGAAAGTGAGCGCTATGTTTATTTTGTGTGTTGTGACATTAACGTTCGAGCAACATTATGTTGCTATTGCTCTGCACTATTTTGAATTTTACTATGTTTGTGATTGCACATTTGCGTACATTTTGGGACAGAGTTGTTAGAACGCTGGTTTTTAATATATTATTAAAGTTTGACTGACCTATCTGACTGTTTTTTTGACATTCCCTTTAGCGCAGCGTAGGCGCGGCTTATAACCCGGGGCGGCTTATAGGTGGACAAAGTTTTGAAATATGCCATTCATTGAAGGTGCGGCTAATAACCCGGGGCGGCTTATAGTGCGGAAAATACGGTATATAAAATGGAGAAGATAACTGCCTTTATTAATTATGAATTGGAGAAATTTACTTCATACTGGGAAAACTGGGTCAACTATGTCACACCCCATAAACCTGACTTTAATTTTTCGAATTAGTGATTGTACTGCAAAAAAAAAGAATAAAAGGGATTACTCCCTTTATGTGTATATGTATGTATATATGTATATATATATATATATATATATATATATATATTTATATATATACCGTATTTTCCGCACTATTAGCCGCACCTAAAAACCACAAATTTACTCAAAAGCTGACAGTGCGGCTTATAACCCGGTGCGCTTTATATATGGATTAATATTAAGATTCATTTTCATAAAGTTTAGGTCTCGCAACTACGGTAAACAGCCGCCATCTTTTTTCCCCGTAGAAGAGGAAGTGCTTCTTCTTCTACGGTAAGCAACCGCCAAGGTAAGCACCCGCCCCCATAGAAGAAGAAGCGCGCGGGTATTACGTTTCATTTCCTTTGTGTGTTTACATCTGTAAAGACCACAAAATGGCTCCTACTAAGCGACACACTGTGGTTCTAGCTTGCCATGCTAATGGCCAGAAACTTCCACCCATGGTGATATTCAAAAGGAAGACCTTGCCAAAAGAGAACTTTCCAGCCGGCGTCATCATAAAAGCTAACTCGAAGGGATGGATGGATGAAGAAAAGATGAGCGAGTGGTTAAGGGAAGTTTACGCGAAGAGGCCGGGTGGCTTTTTTCACGCAGCTCCGTCCATGTTGATATACGACTCCATGCGCGCCCACATCACAGATGGTGTCAAAAAACAAGTGAAGCACACAAATACAACACTCGCCGTCATTACGGGTGGATTAACCAAAGAACTCCAACCGCTCGATATTGGTGTCAACAAGGCATTTAAAGCATGACTGCGAACGGCGTGGGAACAATGGATGACCGAAGGCGAACACACATTCACTAAGACAGGGAGACAGCGCCGGACGACATACGCCAACATCTGCCAGTGGATCGTAAATGCCTGGGCGGATATTTCGGTCTCAACTGTGGTCCGAGCTTTCCGGAAGGCAGGATTCACGGAACTGCTGGAAAAACAACAGCGACACTGACTCTGATGACTGAGACGAGACGGAGCCGGCCATTTTGGATCCCGTAATTCGCCCAACTTTTTAATTCGGACACCGTAGGAGAAGAATTCGAGGGATTTATGAATGAAGAATAACGTCAGAAAGTGAGTGTTATGTTTATTTTGTGTGTTGTGACATTAACGTTCGAGCAACATTAAGTTATTGCTATTGCTCTGCACTATTTTGAATTTTACTATGTTTGTGATTGCACATTTGCACATTACCGTACATTTTGGGAGTGAACAGAGTTGTTAGAACGCTGGTTTTTAATATATTATTAAAGTTTAACTGACCTATCTGACTGTTTTTTTGACATTCCCTGTAGCGCAGTTAGATGCGGCTTATAACACGGGGCGGCTTATAGGTGGACAAAGTTTTGAAATATGCCGTTCATTGAAGGGGCGGCTTATAACACGGGGCGGCTTATGGTGCGGAAAATACGGTATGCATCTGTTTATATTTAGTTTTATTTCTGATTATTATTATTATTGTATTATTAATATATTATTATTATTTTTTGTTCTTTGTTTATTTAATCGGTGTATTTGTAGATATTACTTTGTTTTTTTGTTGTTTCTTTCTTTTTTTGGGGTGGGGGTGGTATGGGTGGGATACAAACAAAAATATTTTGACATTTAGGGCAGACAATAGAAATATGATTTATGTGAATATGATGTAAACTGTGGTACGCAGGCATCACCTAGTGGTACGCCAATTATTATTTCATTATTTAAGTACAGTGTTTTATTTTCCTACATGCAAACACAGTGTTACTGTTCAAACTGTGTGTAATGTTAGAGTAACTAAAAATATTAAATATACTTGTTACATAACGTGTCTTCCTTGTTTTTAATGAATAATTAAGGCCTACTATGCTATTGTATTTTAATGTTGTTCATGATGGTGGTACTTGGAGATCCAAGTATTTTCTGAGGTGGTACCGTATTTTCCGCACCATAAGGCGCCCTGGGTTATAAGCCGCGCCTTCAATGAACGGCATATTTCAAAACTTTGTCCACCTATAAGCCGCCCCGTGTTATAAGCCGCATCTAACTGCGCTAAAGGAATGTCAAAAAAACAGTCAGATAGGTCAGTCAAACTTTAATAATATATTAAAAACCAGCGTGATGTGGGCGCGCATGGAGTCGTATATCAACATGGACGGAGCTGCGTGAAAAAAGCCACCCGGCCTCTTCGCGTAAACTTACCTTAACCACTCGCTCATCTTTTCTTCATCCATCCATCCCTTCGAGTTAGCTTTTATGATGACGCCGGCTGGAAAGGTCTCTTTTGGCAAGGTCTTCCTTTTGAATATCACCATGGGTGGAAGTTTCTGGCCATTAGCATGGCAAGCTAGAACCACAGTGAAGGATGACTTCTCATTCCCTGTGGTGCGAATATTCACCGTACGTGCTCCCGTTGTATCCACAGTGCGGTTCACAGGAATATCAAAAGTCAGTGGAACCTCGTCCATGTTGATAATGTTCTCTGGCCGGATCTTTTTTTCAGCTATCTTGTTTTTACAATATGCACGGAAAGTAGCCAGCTTTTCTTGAAAGTCTTTAGGCAGTTGCTGTGAAATAGTAGTCCGTGTGCGGATGGAGAGATTGCGTCTTTTCATGAACCGGAAACCTGTCGCTTAGTAGGAGCCATTTTGTGGTCTTTACAGATGTAAACACACAAAGGAAATGAAACGTAATATCCGCGCGCTTCTACTTCTTCTACGCGGGCGGGTGGTTGCTTACAGTAGAAGAAGAAGCGCTTCCTGTTCTATGGGGGCGGGTGCTTACCTTGGCGGTTGCTTGCGTAGAAGAAGAAGCACTTCCTCTTCTACGGGGAAAAAAGATGGCGGCTGTTTACCGTAGTTGCGAGACCGAAACTTTATGAAAATGAATCTTAATATTAATCCATATATAAAGCGCACCGGGTTATAAGCCGCACTGTCAGCTTTTGAGTAAATTTGTGGTTTTTAGGTGCGGCTAATAGTGCGGAAAATACGGTACTTGGTGAAAAAAGTTTGACAACTACTGATGTAGTGAGACTGTAAACTACATTGGCAGACACCATTTTGTTATACCCAATACATCGCGCTTCCAACGAGATCCCGTTTTTTCCCCGAGTTAGAAAGTTCCAGAACTGTTCACGTTATACCATCTCATCTCATTGTGGATCATGTGAATGTTTGAAGTGGAACTAAATGTGATCTCTGAAAGGGGTACACATTATTTCCAAAGCAGGGCCCCCATCCACATATACAATACTAGTACATATCTGATGAAAAACAACATTATTTTTGTTATTTTAATTATAAGTGTGCCAAATCACCTATATTTGAACATTATCTAATGGAAATGACTGCTGTCTGATAATCACATTAATAACACAATAACAATCATGTGTCTGACTACACCTATTAATCACAATTAATCTAACACGTCATGTTCATGTTAATAATGAAATATAAAGTTAGTAAACATGTGAGAGTAAGAAGTAAACAAACCTGTTCTGTGTAACACAACTTGAGGTTTCTTGAAAACAGCGTCCAGTAGTTGACGTAGTCTTTTGTTTTCTTCTTTTGTCCGAGAAAGTTCCTCTTTGTACTCTGCTATGGTTCTTTCACACATTTTCACACAATCACAACACTTTACACTCACACTTGATCTTAACTAAGCGATGTGTTGATCAAATCCGCGTCTCTTTGTTAGCAGCTAACTAGCACGCTAAGCTAACTAGCACGCTAAGCTAACTAGCACGCTAAGCTAACTAACGCGTTAAAACAAGTAGCAAGCTAAGCTAACTAACGCGTTAAAACAAGTAGCAAGCTAAGCGGGCCTAATAATGTCCAAAGTTGACTGAGACGAGTGGAGTTTATCCTGACACGGAGGATGAATAAAGTGTAGTTAGTAGCGAGGCTTAGAAGCGTGTGTGGAGTAAAGGAGGTCTTTGCTGCAAAGCGCATATCCTCCACGCATGCGTCACTTAGGGGCGGGGCCAATGAGTCATAGTGATGGGCAAGTCATGAACGATTCATTCTAAATGTATGTTTTCATGGTGTCTCAAGCACGGCAACAAATGATCCATCCATCCATTTATCTACCGCGTGTCCCTTTCGGGGTCGCGGGGGGTGCTGGAGCCTATCTCAGCTGCATTCGGGCGGAAGGCGGTGTACACCCGGGACAAGTCGCCACCTCATCGCAGGGCCAACACAGATAGACAGACAAGTATATCAACTGTATTTGACTTTAAATCAGATAAATATCATTCAACAACAACACAATGTGCAGACTATAATTACTGCTTTGCTGGTTTTACTGGTGTAAAATTCTGCATCTGAGAGATCACAACCATTGCAGCCATACGTCCAAAACATAACATCATCTTGCAGGGACATAAGGACAAGCAAAAGTAAAGTGTCTGTTGTTTTACAATGTAATAATCTATTTAATAAGAAATGCTCAGAGAAAACCTTTTTTTGGAGTATTTATTGGAGGCCTCAAAAGACAAAGGCCGTCTGTTTACAGGAGAGTGTCACCTTTTATCTTAGCTCAGGAATGCATGGGGGAAGGGTTGGAGACAAGCGGGGAAACTCTTAGTTAGGAAAAGTGTAGCTGCTGACAGAAGCACATTGTATATATGTTATATCATTTCATAGTTGGTTAGAGTAAATAAATACAATGTATAAATATAAGCTCATATTTAGAGCTGGTTACTTGTTTCTCTCGCGAGATCTGGAAAGAGCTGGTTTGTACTTGTTTCTCTCGCGAGATCTGACAAGACTGCGCGCGAAGCAAACACGGCGAGGATAAAGCAAGATGGCGTCTGACGGTGAAGACGTTATTGCAGTCGTCACAGTTCAGTGTTCTTAATCTGTGCGTCCATGTACACATATATGTCCTTTATTACACTCTATTAAATAGAGTAATAATAACTGTTTGTATATTAGTCTGAGCGCACTTCTCCAGCTAGCTTAGCTTGCTAGTTAGCTTAGCTTGTTAGCTGCTAACAAAGAGAGATGAAAACACATCGCTAAGCAGAGATCAAGTGTGAGTGTAAAGTGTTGTGATTGTGTGAAAATGTGCGAAAGAACCATAGCAGAGTACGAGGAGGAACTTTGTCCAACAAAAGAGGAGAAGGAGCGACAACATGAAAAACATCAAGTTGTGTTACACACAACAGGTTTGTTTACTTCTTACTCTCACATCTTTACTAACTTTATATTTATTATTAACACTTTTCTTCAATAGATTGTCTATAGGAAGATGAATTGTCATGTGAGGATGTTCAGACACACAATATTTATGAGAGGTTGATGTTCCTCTCAGTTTGTAACAAAGTGTATCAACATGTTTACACAAAACTCACACAGTCACCGGGGGAATATTCCAGAGAGCAGGTTAAGTGCAAACTCCTGAGTATGTAAAGCTCCAGAGTTTGACCTCCAAAAATAAGAGAGGTAAGACAAAGTCAGAGTCAGTTACCTTGGTAACCGACGCTGTAAACCTAGCCTGCTAGCTGGCAGGTTTGACAAGTTATTTATGTGTGTAAAAGCTATACTGACCTGTTATTTCCTTCATATTATTAACCTACTACAACACCTGCTACATCCACCTACTCAGTGGCCTAGTGGTTAGAGTGTCCGCCCTGAGATCAGTAGCTTGTGTCATACCAAAGACTATACAAATGGGAGCCATTACCTCCCTGCTTGGCACTCAGCATCAATAGTTGGAATTGGGGGTTAAATCACCGTAAAGATGATTCCCGGGCGTGGCCACCGCTGCTGCTCACTGCTCCCCTCACCTCCCAGGGGGTGATCAAGGTTAATGGGTCAAATGCAGGGAACAATCTGGCCACACCTAGTGTGTGTGTGACAATCATTGGTACTTTTTAATGTGGCAGTGATTGTGGAAAAAACAAAGCCTGATCTAAAGATGACATCTTGATCTCATACCATCTCAAACCAATTGGCCGTTCATTATTAAGTGAAATGTCTTAAAGTCGCTTAAATTTGTCTTTAACCAAGCAACACTATGTTTTATCCAGTTACTCGATTAATCGAAAACATTTCCAGTAGAACACTTGATTAATAACATTTTCAATAGCCACAGCCCTATATTTCATGTACAATTTAATATTTAGCATGTAGGAGTTAAAATGTGTTTTGTTTGTGTCCTGTAGACATCCATCAGCTGATTGGACACCAAGAAGAATGTCTCCCTCATCTGCAGGGGGACAGTTTCACTTCAGAGGATCCACAGCCCTCACACATGAAAGAGGAAGAGGAGGGAGAGTGTCCTGTAGGGCAGGAGGAGGATGATGTCAGCAAGTTTCCACTGACTGTTGTCTCTGTGAAGACTGAAGAGCATGAAGACAAAGCACCTGAGTCCTCACAGCTTCATCACAGTCCAAGTAAGCACAACATCCACATCAAATCAAATCAACTTTATTTATAGAGCACATTTAAAATTTACCACAGGGGTAGCCAAAGTGCTGTACAATGAACAGGTTAAAAGATAAAACGAGTACCGAGCAAACACAACACAACACAAACAGAACACGATAAAAAAATAAATAATTAAAATAGAATTAATAAAAACATAAAAACATAAAAACAGGATCACAGCAGGTGTATTATGGGGCGCCATTGCAGGATGGATATCATTCAGTGTTAAAAGCCATGGAATAAAAGTATGTTTTTAAGAGAGATTTAAAAACAGGAAGAGAGGAGGCTTGTCTAACACTCAGGGGTAGGTCGTTCCAGAGCTTGGGAGCAGCAACGGCGAAAGCTCTGTCACCTCTAAGCTTCAGCCTTGTGTCAGGGACCGTCAACAGCAGCTGATCGGCTGATCTTAAGGATCGGGTGGGGCAGTAAGGCTGAAGGAGGTCGGAGAGATAGGTTGGCGCGAGGTTGTTTAGACATTTCAAAACAAATAAAAGGAGTTTAAAATGTATTCGGTAACGCACAGGGAGCCAGTGAAGGGACGCTAAAATAGGGGTGATGTGCTCACGTCTGCGGGTCTGTGTTAGCAGACGAGCAGCAGAGTTCTGCACGAGCTGCAGGCGGGCGAGGGAGGCCTGGCTAATGCCAACATACAGGGCATTGCAGTAGTCAAGACGAGTCGAGATAAAAGCGTGGATTAATTTCTCAAGATCATGTCTTGATAGAAGCGGTTTCACTTTCGCTATTTGGCGTAATTGATAAAAGCTTTTTTGAACGACGCTGCTGATTTGTTTTTCGAATTTAAAATCTGAGTCAAACTTTACCCCCAGGTTTGTGACACAGTCGCTGAGATACGGGGTCAGAGTGCCGAGGTCAACGTTGGGGGAGGGAGAGCGACTTGGACCGAACAACATAACTTCTGTTTTATCTTCATTTAGGCTCAGGAAGTTAGCTGAAAGCCAGACTTTGATGTCGTGCAGGCAGTCAATAAGACGTTGAACCGTGTTATTTTGTGCCATGGGAAAATAAATCTGGCAATCATCGGCATAAAAATGAAATGCAATACTGTACTTCCTAAAAATAGAACCAAGGGGGAGAAGGTAAAGCGCAAATAAAATTGGGGCAAGGATTGAGCCCTGGGGGACCCCATGTGGTAAAGGAGCTGTGGACGACATAAAACTGTCTACTTTTACACAAAAACTCCTGTCGGTTAGGTACGACCGGAACCAGTTGAGGGCGGCGCCCTTAATGCCCACACAGTTCTCAAGACGAGTGATTAAGGTGGCGTGGTCGACGGTGTCGAACGCAGCAGACAGATCTAAAAGCACCAGGACAACATATTTACCAGAATCAGTGGACAGGAGGATATCGTTAAAAACTTTTAGAAGCGCTGACTCTGTGCTGTGGAGGGCTTTAAAACCGGACTGGAACAGCTCAGTGATACCATTATCCTCTAAGAAGGGCAACAACTGACTGTAGACAACCTTCTCTAATATTTTGGAAATGTATGGAAGATTAGAGATAGGTCTGAAGTTAGAGAGGAGAGAGGGGTCGAGGCTGGGTTTTTTAAGTAGAGGTCGTACCACTGCATGTTTAAACTCTACTGGAACTATTCCAGAAGAGAGGCTACTATTGATAATGTTAAGGACACTTGGTCCAATAGTAGCAAGTACCTCCTTAAACAGGCGAGGTGGGAGGGCATCTGCAGGAGAACCAGAGGGCTTCATATGACTAACTGTGTCACTTAAAAAAGAAAAGGACACCGGCTCAAACTGATGGAAAACAGAAGAGAAATGCAGAAAAACAGAAGGGTCATATGAAGGCTGATATATATATACATATCATCTAATACAATGTTTGTGACACATGTTCATCCGGGGGCCACATTTATGACTAAAGATGGAGATATACTTGCTTTTAAACACGTCAATTTAAAAATGAATGCTCATCAATCATCAACAGTGTAATTGCTGGGGTGTAACCATGTGACCTAGAGGCCGTCCTCCTTACCTCACCTGGTCAAATGAAGGCAAACATTCAATATGGCTACTGTTTATTTACCTTTAGCAGCACATATGTCAGCATATTTAAAAGGTTTAAAGATAAGAGATGTATACCAAGTACCATTTTTTTTTAGTGCTGGTTCCTAATTATGTCGTCCATGAGGACCGTGAAGATTCTGGACTAACGACACAACTATTTGTATTTTTAATTCCAGCTGACTGATGTAACTATGACACGTTGTCACATTGAGTTCAGCTGCCGCTGCTACACATTAAAATCAGCTTTGAATAATGACAAATAAGGAAGCAACAACATGCAAAAGTTTGATGTGTGTGTTATTGACAAGAAGATGACATAACTGCATTTCACCTTGCACTGCACACATAGTTGACTTCTTTAAGACTTCAAATAAACAGCTGTTTTTTTTCTTCTTTTTTTTTTCTTTATTTAATCAGGTAAAAATCCCATTGAGATCAAAGATCTCTTTTCCAAGGGAGACCTGGCCAAGAGGGCAGCAGCAAGGTTACATTAAAAACAGTAAACAACACATACAACATAAAATGTACAACATTAAAACTTGCTGACATAACACATGTGCATACAGACAAGGTAGACTGCAATCCTTTCACAGAAGCTTTAAACTCATTCATTGTAACAAGGGTTTGAAGTTGAATATTGGATTGTAGGTTATTCCAAGCCTTCGCTGCTGAAAACCTAAATGCTTTCTTGCCCAGTTCAGTTCTTACTTTGGGGACGATACATTGCAGAACATTCATTTAAAGAAGATTGTGACTTCCTTGTTTCTTTGTTAAAAGACAAGACAGATAAGATGGGGTGATACCCAGAATGGTTTTGTAGATGAACACATACCAATGATGGAGGCGTCGAGCACATAAAGATGTCCAGTTAACCATTGAGTATAACACACAATGGTGAGTAAGTTAACCATTGAGTATAACACACAATGGTGAGTAAGTTAACCATTGAGTATAACACACAATGGTGAGTAAGTTCACCATTGAGTATAACACACAATCGTGAGTAAGTTAACCATTAAGTATAACACACAATGTAGAGTAAGTTAACCATTGAGTATAACACACAATGGTGAGTAAGTTAACCATCGAGTATAACACACAATGGTGAGTAAGTTAACCATCGAGTATAACACACAATGGTGAGTATGTTAGCCATTGAGTATAACACACAATGGTGAGTAAGTTAACCATTAAGTATAACACACAATGGTGAGTAAGTTGGTGATGAATCTCAGTGCCCCGTGGTACACACTATCCAGCTTGTGGAGACAACCAGCAGTAGCATTCATGTACAACACATCTCCATAGTCAATAACAGGTAAAAAGGTTGTTTCCACCATTTTCCGTTTCACAGTAAAAGAAAAGCAAGACTTGTTTCTATAATAAAATCCCAGTAAAAGTTTCAGTTTTTTTTACAACATACTGAATGTGCTCCTTAAAACTCAAGTGGTCATCAATTACAAATCTTAAATATTTAAAAGCAGATACTAACACAATGTGTTGCCCATTTCTCGTTCAAATGTTCTCACACAGTGCTGATCTTACAATTTTTGATGTGGTAAAGAACATACACTTTGTTTTCTCTGCATTTAAAAGCAGTTGAAGATAGCAAAGTTGTTCTTGTACTCTGTCAAATGCATGTTGTAGATATTTAAAGGCCTCAGCAGGAATGGGTGCTGTGCAGTATATGACAGTATCATCAGCGTAGGAATGGAAAGTTGAGTTCGGAATATTCTGTCCAACATTATTAATTATTAATTAATAATGGGCCCAACACAGAACCTTGAGGGACACCCTTTTCCACTTGCAGTACGTCCGAGAAGGAACCTTCTATCTGAACAGCCTGAGCTCTGCTTGTGAGGTCATTTGCAAATTATCCAACTGCTTGCTGAGAAAAACCAATAGCTGAAAGACGTTTGATTAAAATGACATGATCAACAGTATCAAATGCCTTTGAAAAAGTCAACGAAGAGGGACAGACAGCACTGCTTTTTGTCAAGAGTTTCAGTTACATCATTTATAAACTTCATAGCAGCAGTAACAGTACTGGGATTTCTGCCAAAACCTGACTGAAATGGTGACAGAATAAAGTTGGTGTCCAAAAAGTCTTTTATCTGTTCACTGATAAGGGATTCAAGCACTTTTGCCAGAACAGAGAGTTTAGAGATTGGTCTGTAATTATTTAGATTACCGTATTTTCCGCACTATTAGCCGCACCTAAAAACCACAAATTTACTCAAAAGCTGACAGTGCGGCTTTTAACCCGGTGCGCTTTATATATGGATAAATATTAAGATTCATTTTCATAAAGTTTCGGTCTCGCAACTTCGGTAAACAGCCGCCATCTTTTTTCCCGGTAGAACAGGAAGCGCTTCTTCTTCTACGCAAGCAACCGCCAAGGTAAGCACCCGCCCCCATAGAACAGGAAGTGCTTCTTCTTCTACTGTAAGCAACCACCCGCCCGCGTAGAAGAAGAAAAAGCGCGCGGATATCACCGTACGTTTCATTTCCTTTGTGTGTTTACATCTGTAAAGACCACAAAATGGCTCCTACAAAGCGACAAGGATCCGGTTCATGAAAAGACGCAATCTCTCCATCCGCACACGGATTACTACCGTATTTCACAGCAACTGATATTCCTGTGAACCGCACTGTGGAACGGGAGCACGTACGGTGAATATTCGCACCACAGGGAATGAGAAGTCATCCTTCACTGTGGTTCTAGCTTGCCATGCTAATGAAACTTCCACCCATGGTGATATTCAAAAGGAAGACCTTGCCAAAAGAGACCTTTCCAGCCAGCGTCATCATAAAAGCTAACTCGAAGGGATGGATGAAGAAAAGATGAGCGAGTGGTTAAGGTAAGTTTAAGTTTACGCGAAGAGGCCGGGTGGCTTTTTTCACGCAGCTCTGTCCATGTTGATATACGTATGTTTGTGATTGCACATTTGCGTACATTTTGGGAGTGAACAGAGTTGTTAGAACGCTGGTTTTTAATATATTATTAAAGTTTGACTGACCTATCTGACTGTTTTTTTGACATTCCTTTAGCGCAGTTAGATGCGGCTTACAACACCGGGCGGCTTATAGGTGGACAAAGTTTTGAAATATGTCGTTCATTGAAGGCGCGGCTTTTAACCCAGGGCGCCTTATGGTGCGGAAAATACGGTACTAGGGTCACCTCCTTTTAATAGGGGGATTACAAGGGCAGATTTCCAATCCAAGGGGATTTCATTTGAAATTAGAGTAAGGTTAAAAATGTGAGTCAGTGGTCCAGCTATAATTTCAGCTGCCAACTTTAGGAAGAGCGGCTCCAACTTATCTGAGCCAGCTGGCTTTCTAGGTTTAAGTTGTTTTAGAGCCCTCATGACCTCTGTTGTGGTAAAGGGTGTACAGTTAAAAACCTGGGTATTTTCAACGGTTCTTTCCGGAGTTAGCGGAACTTCAGTAGAGTTGTCAGAATTATAGAAAAAACCAGAGGAAATAAAATGATTATTATAATGACTACCCATTTCTCTTCTGTCACTTACTCTGACACCATCAACAAGTATACTAGGTGGGAGATTGACTGAATTACAGCAGGCGGACAAAGATTTGATGATTTTCCAAAACTTCTTTGGGTGTTTGTGGTTTTCATTTGTTGTGGAGAAATACAATTCTGATTTGCCTTTCCGAAGGAGAGAGGTAAAGTGATTTCTTAATTGTCTAAAATTCAACCACTCTGCTTCTAACCCTGACTTGCGTGCCCTGGCCCAAGCAGCATTACGCTCATGCAATACATCTGACAGGTCCGATGTAAACCACTGATTGTCACGTCCTTTAACCCTTCATTTTCTAAAAGGGGCATGTTTGTTCACTATACTCAAGAAGTTTTCGTGAAAATATTTGCAAGCCAGTTCAACATTATCAAAAAGAGCAATTCTATCCCAATTAAAAAGTTGCAAGTCGTGTAAAAATGCTTGCGTCTCAAATAATTTCATATTATGTTTTTCAAGAAGACGAGGCTTGCTTTTAGGGATCCTTGTGTCTCGCACTACTGCAATCACACAATGATCACTCACATCATTAGGGAAAACACCAGATGCAACAAATTTAAAGGGCATATTTGTTAGAATTCAGTCAATGAGTGTAGCTTTTCGAGGGCATTTAGGATTAGGTCTTGTAGCTGAGTTAATTAATTGTGTTAAATTTAGAGATTCACACTGTGCTTTCAAAGAGTCAGACACAGATGTGAGCCAGTCCCAGTTCAAATCACTATTTCCTTGTATTTCAGTTGAGACAGAAGCTTCACAAGAGTAGATAGGGAATTACTAGGGGCAGATGGAGGCCTATAACACCCCACTACCATAATGTGGTGAATTCTAGCTAATTCAATTTCAAGTGCTAACAGTTCAAGTTCTTTACTTACTGATTCAGAGAGCACTAATTTAACATCAAACCTCTGCTTAATATATATGGCCACTCCACCACCTTTTCTTTGTCGGTCAGTACGATAGACATTATAGCCATGAATGTAAATATCTTTATCAAGCACAGATTGTTTAAGCCAAGTTTCAGATAAGACTACAATATCAATATTTGTTGAGTTTATCCAGATCTTTATCATATCCAGTTTAGGAAGTAAACCCCGAACATTGATATGAATAATCCCAAGACCAGATCTAGTTTTAAAATCCGCAGGTGTAAAACATTGTGTAGGTGTATCAGGGCTTGCATTAGTCTCAACATTTCCTGAGAGCAATAACAATAATATAACTAAACATTTGCGTTTAAAGTTAACATCTTTTGAGTCGGTCTTTAATCTGTGAAAGTAAGTGCTCACAATAGGGGAGGATGCAGTAATGTTGACGTGATCTCTCAAAACAAGGAAACAATAAGAATGAATGGACTCTACCATAGTATGCAGCCATTTTGTTTTGTCCAAAGTCACAGAAATCTTCAACTGAGATAAGGCCGAGGTTATTTTGTAGCTGCCACTATGATGAAATGTCAAATTATCAAAGTTGTCATCTTGAAGTAGCATTGCTCGTGAGTGGGGTGACCAGACCCATTTGGGACACCAGTAAAACCACACAAAAGTATAAAACACAATATAATAATTTGTGACATAGTGAGAGGAGAAGTTACTTGTTTTACTATTTTTGAAGATGTTAGCAGACAGGGCTGAAGACCAGCAACCAAGGCCGATGGGTGGAAGCCCGTAGACGAAGCCAATGGCTGGAGGCAAACAGCAGGTCGATCGAAGGCTAGTAGGCAGGTCGATGGTGGAAGGCTGGTAGGCTGGTCGATGGTGGAAGGCTAGCAGGCAGGCCGATGGTGGAAGGTTAGCAGGCAGGCCGATGGTGGAAGGCTGGTAGACAGGCCGATGGTGGAAGGCTAGCAGACAGGCCGATGGTGGAAGGCTGGTAGACAGGCCGATGGTGGAAGGCTAGCAGGCAGGCCGATGGTGGAAGGCTAGCAGGCAGGCCGATGGTGGAAGGCTAGCAGGCAGGCCGATGGTGGAAGGCTGGTAGGCAGGTCGATGGTAGAAGGCTAGTAGGCAGGTCGATGGTGGAAGGCTAGCAGGCAGGTCAATGGTGGAAGGCTAGTAGGCAGGCCGATGGTGGAAGGCTAGTAGACAGGTCGATGGTGGAAGGCTAGTAGGCAGGTCGATGGTGGAAGGCTAGTGGCGCGGTTGGTAGAGTGGCCGTGCCTGAGGGTTCCTGGTTCAATCCCCACCTTCTACCAACCTAGTCACGTCTGTTGTGTCCTTGAGCAGGACACTTCACCCTTGCTCCTGATGGGTCATGGTAAGCGCCTTGCATGGCAGACCTCGCCATCAGTGTGTGAATGTGTGTGTGAATGGGTGAATGTGGAAATAGTGTCAAAGAGTATAACCCATTTACCATTTACAAGGTTAGCAAGCAGGACGATTGTGGAAGGCTGGCAGGCAGGCAGGCCGATGGTGGAAGGCTAGCAGCAGTCAGGCCGATAGTGGAAGGCTAGCAGCAGTCAGGCCGATAGTGGAAGGCTAGCAGCAGTCAGGCCGATGGTGGAAGGCTGGCAGGCAGGCCGATGGTGGAAGGCTGGCAGGCAGGCCGATGGTGGAAGGCTAGCAGCAGTCAGGCCGATGGTGGAAGGCTAGCAGCAGTCAGGCCGATGGTGGAAGGCTGGCAGGCAGGCCGATGGTGGAAGGCTAGCAGGCAGGCCGATGGTGGAAGGCTAGCAGCAGTCAGGCCGATGGTGGAAGGCTAGCAGCAGTCAGGCTATTGGTGGAAGGCTAGCAGCAGTCAGGCCGATGGTGGAAGGATAGCAGGCAGGCCGATGGTGGAAGGCTAGCAGCAGTCAGGCCGATGGTGGAAGGCAAGCAGTAGTCAGGCCGATGGTGGAAGGCTAGCAGCAGGCAGGCCGATGGTGGAAGGCTAGCAGCAGTCAGGCCGATGGTGGAAGGCTAGCAGCAGTCAAGCCGATGGTGGAAGGCTAGCAGCAGTCAGGCCGATGGTGGAAGGCAAGCAGCAGTCAGGCTGATGGTGGAAGGATAGCAGGCAGGCCGAATGGTGCTAGCTGTCTGCTACTGCTACCTGAACAGGTGGATTATAGGTAGGCCAAAGTCTATGGAAATCCAGTGACATTTGATGAGAAACTATCCACCAGAAATCCCACTCTGCAGAGAATTTGTTTATCTTGCAGAGTACCACTCATTCAGACTAAAATGAATTAAAATCTCATACATAAAAAACACAAAAACTCAGACCTCAGGTAAGAACACACTGAACACAGAATAGACATGGCTGCCATCTTTGATTCCTATTCATGCTGTGCGAGTAAACCAAGCACAAGTTGCAACTTAGCAGGAACCAGGAAGTGTTGACCTAACTTGTTATCTTCCACTGCAAGTTGTCTCGCAGCAGCAGTTTCTGTCTTCCAGCCCGCTAAAACAGCCAAGGACGGACTTCAAGTACCTTAACGAAGATAAGACGACAACACGCAGACAAAGTAGAGCCAGGGCTAAATCTCCAGCTCAAGCACATCTGCATTCTGAATAATCACGTATTGTGATACTGGGGTTGCTTGCGTAATATGTGTCGCCTCACCTTAGAAGCAGCCTCAGTGATGTTAACTAGGGAACTCCTGAATAAATAGAGGAGCGCGTGGGACTGCCCCTCAGAGCGTTGTGGGAGAATGTAACTGAATGTGCAGCCCCAAATGTTTTTCCTCATGAGCAAAATTGAACTCTGTCTCGGCCTGATTCCTTGCTTCTTGTCTCGTTTAATAGATAGTTCCGTGTTTGAACCTGACGTATTTGTATTCAGTCAAGCGACTTCTTCTGGGAAGTAAAAAACTTATTGATCAATCAAGCCAAGATGGTTGTTGTGCAGCTAGCAACTCTCTAACTACACAAAGGGCCTAGATCAGGGGCGTGAAACATACGGCCCACGGGCCGGATCAGGCCCTCCAACAGGTTTTATCCAGCCAACGGGATGAGTTTGCTAAGTAAAAAAATAAGTCGAAATTTTTGAATGAAAGAAACTGTTGTTCTAAATGTGTCCTCTAGAGTTCGCAATAGCAATTCTTTGTATCTTTGCAGACGATGTGACATATGTAAAACACAACTAAAACACATTATGTTAGCGCACCAGTTGGGGAAAATGAGCAAACTACATCAATAATATCCTGTAATTTGATTTTGATATTATTTATTTATCTTGATAGATTGAAAATGAACACCAATGAGTTGACTGATGAACATTATCACAATTGATTCTGAAAGTGTAAAAAAGGACAACTAAAGATAGAGTACTATTGTATGTAAAAAAACAACAACATTTTGATTTGTACATTTTCAGAATGTGTTTGTTCTATTTTTAAACAAAGAAAATAATCTGCAGTTGTCTTTATTTTTACGTTATCTTGCCGTAATTTTAGCAGTCCGGCCAACTTGGAATAGATATTTCTCCATGTGGCCCCCCCATCTAAAATTAGTTTAAACACCCCATGGCCTAGATCTTCCTGCGAAAAGCAGATACGAGAAACAAATCTAATTATGAAACGGAATGGATCCCTAAAGATTTGTTGAGTAATATCAAGGATTATCCGTCGGTGGCGTTCCCAGACATGTGGAACTATCTTGAGTTCCAGACGTCATTCTACACCACAAATTATGGTTAAGTTTAGAGATAAAGTTTAGGTATCATAGACCGTATACAGAATAAAATATTTACACACTTTATATCAGTGAGTGTAAAGTTAAGAATGCCTCAATCAATGCTGCCTTGTACTTATAAAACAAACTTGCTCCTCATCAAATTTCCAAGTCTGTTTTTGTGCTCACTTTTGAATGAATTTTAGTGACTGGGACAAAAGGAAGTATTTCCCGTGTTTTTATTGGTTGTTTTGCTACACACTTTTAACACAACACACGAAAGAACACAAATAATGTCATTGTGTTAACAGTGTAAGTCCAAAACTATTTCTATTCTCTCTTTATCTTATTTACTTATTTACCCAACAGACGTTCAACAGCCCCTTCACATTAAAGAGGAAGAGGATTATCCACAGCCCACCTACATTAAAGAGGAAGAGGATGATCCACAGCCCACCTACATTAAAGAGGAAGAGGAGGATCCACACATGAAAGAGGAAGAGGAGGGAGAGTGTGTTGTAGGGCAGGAGGAGGATGATGTCAGCAAGTTTCCACTGACTGTTGTCTCTGTGAAGACTGAAGAGCATGAAGACAAAGCACCTGAGTCCTCACAGCTTCATCACAGTCCAAGTAAGCACATATCATTTTATTCTCAGGGCATTCAATCCATCACAACTGGACTGTTCACTTTGTCTTAGAAGACTCAGCCAAGTAGGCTTCATCACTTCATGCTTATACACTTCAAGTCTTAAATCTAATCATTGGAATTTAGAGGGGAACTGCACTTTTTGGGGGAATTTTTCGATCGTTCACAATCGTTCACAATCATTATAAAAGACATGATGGTGGATATATATATATAAAAAAAAAAATCGCAATCTAAGTAGGGCTGCGCGATATGGCCTTTTATTATTATGTGGATATGTTTAGGCCATGTCACAATACACCATATATATGTGGATATGTTTAGTCCATGTCACGTGGATATTTTGCCTTAGCCTTGAATGAACACTTGATGCATATAATCACAGCAGTATGATGATTCTATGTGTCTACATTAAAACATCTTTCTTCATACTGCATTAATATATGCTACTTTTAAACTTTCATGCAGAGAGGGAAACCACAACTAAGTCAATTTAGCAAAAGTGTATTTATTAAACAGTTATTAAGCAGTGGCACAAACATTCATGTCATTTCAAAACAAAGTGCAAGATTGTCAGAGACATTTTAAAACAAGCTATTCGTGCACTTTTGTGCATGATGTCACTAAGATGACATATCAAAACAACACTAAATTAAAGTACACTTTCTGTACGGAATGCCACTACAATAGTTTAAAACAAATAAAGTGCACTTTTGTGCATGATGTCACACAAGATATTTCAATAAGTGTCAAATAAAAATGAGCTGCATAATAGGAAATCAAATAGTGTATGTCCTTCACTATGTGGTAGGTTCCTGCGGACGTTCTCTCCTTCTGTTGTTGACTATTTGTTTCATACGGTGTTGATCTGGAAATGGTTGCTTGGGCATTTTGTGGGTGTGGCACTGAACGGAGATGTTGACATGCAGAGTTTCAAGCACTCCTCATTCTCTAGCGGGTGACTTTTCAAATGATGCTACATTAGCAGTGCTGCTACTTTTTGTAGCAACGCTTTTGCCGCATACTTGTTCACCATCTACCCGCTTGAAGCATAACCACCGCCAGACGATGGACCCTCTGCTGTTTTTTTGGGGGGAATGAATTATTCCTTCATTTGTTACCAGATTGGCACCTTCTTTCTCTCATATTACCACTAGCACCACAGCTAACGTTACCATGCCGCTACCTGTCTGCTCCGTGAGAGCGTACGAAGTTGCACACGTGACAGTATGTGACGTATGTAAGAAGGTGCGCTTGTTTTATGTCTCTGTGAGAAGAAGAGAGACAAGAAAGAGTGAGAAGAGCCTGTAGTGTAATGCCATCCATCCATCCATTTTCTACCGCTTATTCCCTTTGGGGTTGCGGGGGGCGCTGGAGCCTATCTCAGCTACCTGCAGCTAAAAGCAACTGTGTGAGAACGTATACTCCAATATCACCATATAGTCTTTTTCTATATCGCACAGAGACAAACCCACAATATATCCAGTAGATTCCATACATCACCCAGCCCTAATTCTAACTCATAAATGTAAATAAAAGTCCACTTGCAATGGAGCCAATGGGAGGTCCTCGAAAACCATCCAAAATACACCAACAAGACTCCATTTGCATTTTGTGACTCGAATGTCCACCAAGTGTTAGTTGAGTTGAGTTGACTTGACTTTGAGTTTATTTGGAACATGCAAGCATACAACATGATACATCACACATGCATGCATACAACATGATACATCACACATGCATGCATAGAACATGATACATAACACATGCATGCATACAACATGATGCATCAAACGTGCATGTATACAACATGATACATCACACATGCATGCATACAACATGATGCATCACACATGCATGCATACAACATGATACATCACACGTGCATGCATACAACATGATACAACACACGTGCATGCATACAACATGATACATCACACGTGCATGCATACAACATGATGCATCAAACGTGCATGCATACAACATGATACATCACACATGCATGCATACAACATGATGCATCACACATGCATGCATACAACATGATACATCACACGTGCATGCATACAACATGATATATCACACATGCATGCATACAACATGATACATCACACATACATGCATACAACATGATACATCACACATGCATGCATACAACATGATACATCACACATGCATGCATACAACATGATACATCACACACGCATGCATGCAACATGATACATCACACATGCATGCATACAACATGATACATCACACATGCATGCATACAACACGATACATCACACATGCATGCATACAAACATGATACATCACACATGCATGCATACAACATGGAACATCACACATGCATGCATACAACATGAAACATCACACATGCATGCATACAACATGATACATCACACATGAATGCATACAACATGAAACATCACACATGCATGCATACAACATGAAACATCACACATGCATGCATACAACATGATACATCATACATGTGTGCATACAACATGATACATCACACATGCATGCATACAACATGATACATCACACACGCATGCATGCAACATGATACATCACACATGCATGCATACAACATGATACATCACACACGCATGCATGCAACATGATACATCACACATGCATGCATACAACATGATACATCACACATGCATGCATACAACATGATACATCACACATGCATGCATACAACATGATACATCACACATGCATGCATACAACATGATACATCACACATGCATGCATACAACATGATACATCACACATGCATGCATACAACATGATACATCACACACGCATGCATGCAACATGATACATCACACATGCATCCATACAACATGATACATCACACACGCATGCATGCAACATGATACATCACACATGCATGCATACAACATGATACATCACATATGCATGCATACAACATGATACATCACACATGCATGCATACAACATGATACATCATACATGTGTGCATACAACATGATACATCACACATGCATGCATACAACATGATACGTCACACACGCATGCATGCAACATGATACATCACACATGCATGCATACAACATGATACATCACACACGCATGCATGCAACATGATACGTCACACACGCATGCATGCAACATGATACATCACACATGCATGCATACAACATGATACATCACACACGCATGCATGCAACATGATGCATCACACATGCATGCATACAACATGATACATCAGACATGCATGCATACAACATGATACATCACACATGCATGCATACAACATGATACATCACGCATGCATGCATACAACATGATACATCACACATGCATGCATACAACATGATACATCACACATGCATGTATACAACATGATACATCACAATTTCCAGTTTGTCTTTTCAACATGTTGGAAAAGAAGTAGGAAGAAGCAGAGCTTATTTAATTCTACCCCTTTTCTTTTACATAACAGTTGCTAAAACTTTTGTTCACTTCCTGTTCTCAATGTATTCACAATATACTCCATAAGTAATCACAATAAAAATAAATAAATAATAATGAGTGAAGTAAGTTATATTTCATATGGTGAGATGAGTAAGATGATGTAGAAAATGAATGATGGATGAAATAAATTGAGAATGTTTATCTTCTTCTTTGTACTTTGTAAACACTTTAAGTGTGAAGAGTTTCTTGAAGTGGATCATATTAGTACATTGTTTGATTGCTTTGCTTCATCCATTCCATCATTTAATTCCACATACTGATATACTGAAGGTCTTAAGTGTTGTACGTGCATACAAATGTTTTAAATTACATTTTTCTCTCAGATTATATTTCTCCTCTTTAGTAGAGAATTGTTGTACATTCTTGGCTAGCAGGTTATAGTTTGCTTTGTGTATCATTTTAGCTGTTTGCAAATTCACTATGTGGTGGAATTTCAGTATTTGTGATTCAATAAATAAAGTGTTTGTATGTTGTCTATATCCAACATGATGTATTATTATAACTGATCTTTTTTGTAACACAGTTAATGAATGAAGTGTACTTTTGTAGTTATTTCCCATATTTCTACACAATAAGTCAGATATGTAACACTAGTGAGTAGTAGAGAATATGAAGTCATTTTTGGCCCGGGACATATTTTGCTTTATTCATTATTAAAATGTTTTTGCCACCTTATGTTTTATATTTTGTATATTAGATTTCCAGTTAATTTGATCATCTATTAATACTCCCAAAAATCTGGTTTATTTTACCCTTTCAATGTCTATTCCGTCTATTTGTATTTGTGTTTGATGCTCGCTTCTACTTTCACCAAATATTATTATTTTACTTTTACTGAAATTCAAAGATATTCAAAGCATCTTTTTAATGTGTTCATTTTTTCTGTTATTATTTGTATTATCTTCTGTGTGTTCTCTCCTGAACAGAAAGCAGTTGTGTCGTCTGCAAATAAAACTAACTTTAAGTCCTTTGTAACTTTACAAATGTGGTTTATATAAAGATGAAACAATCTTGGTCCCAGTATTGATCCCTGGGGTACACCACAAGATATATCTAGCTGTGTTGACATATTTTCACCCATCTTCACATGTTGCTTCCTGTTGGTTAAATAGTTTCTTACCCAGTTCAAGACCAACCCTCTGATGCCATATCGTTCTAGTTTTGTTATTAAAATATCATGATTAATTGTTGTCACGACTTGATCTTGGGAGTTTGCTTTTCCGGGATGCAACGGAAAGTTGGCACGGGCGAGACGGGAATGAAGGTACATGATTTATTTATATTTATCAAAAAAAAGGAATAAACAAAAAGCGCGCACAGAGGCGGAGAATAAACTATGAAACCAAAAGACTATAGCAAAAAAGTACAAACAAAAAACACGCACAATGGCGGAGAACAAACTATGAAACCAAAAAGACTAACCATGGAACAACAACTTACTTTGGCTTGGACATAAATAGTTGCTTGAGGAATTGACATGGAAAGAAGTAACAGGCATGGACAGAGCATAAATGTGGTGTGAGGTCGTCAGAAAGACAAACTGAAAAACACTGAACTTAAATACTACAGACATGATTAACGAAAACAGGTGCGTGACTCAAGACGTGAAACAGGTGCGTGACGTGACAGGTGAAAACTAATGGGTTGCTATGGTGACAATCAAGAGTGCACAATGAGTTTAAACGTGGAACAGGTGAAACTAATGGATAATCATGCAAACAAGACAAGGGAGTGAAAAGCCAGAAACCAAAGATTCCTATAACTAAACAAAAACATGACTTAAAACAAAAACATGATTACACAGACATGACAGAGCCCCTCCCTTAAGGACAGATACCAGATGTCCATAAAAAAATTAACAAGAGTCATGGGAGGGCGGGAGGGGGACATGGCGGTGGGTCGCCAGCCCAAGTGGCCCCGAATCCACCGAGGCAAAGTCAAGTGGCGGCGGCGAGTGGAACGCCGCTGCAGCAGGCGAGGCGGGCGCCCAGGGAATGGCCACATTCGTGGCCGACTGGGAGGTGGGCGCACTTGGCGTGGCGGGCGACCAGGTAGCGGCCATATCCGTAGCCGACGAGAAGGCAGGCGCGTCGTCAACTTGGTAGGCGTGGCAGCTCGGCGTGGCAAGTCAGGCGGCGAAGCTCGGCGTGACGCGTCCAGCGGCGAAGCTCGGCGTGACGCGTCCAGCAACGAAGCTCGGCGTGGGTCTTGGTCTTGGTCTTGGTGTGGGTCTTGGTCTTGGTGTGGGTCTTGGTCTTGGTCTTGGCATGGCGGGTCTTGGTCTTGGCATGGCAGGTCTTGGTCTTGGTCTTGGCATGGCGGGTCTTGGTCTTGGTCTTGGCATGGCGGGTCTTGGTCTTGGCATGGCAGGTCTTGGTCTTGGTCTTGGCATGGCGGGTCTTGGTCTTGGTCTTGGCATGGCGGGTCTTGGTCTTGGCATGGCGGGTCTTGGTCTTGGCATGGCGGGTCTTGGTCTTGGCATGGCGGGTCTTGGTCTTGGTCTTGGTGTGGGTCTTGGTCTTGGCATGGCGGGTCTTGGTCTTGGCATGGCGGGTCTTGGTCTTTGCATGGCGGGTCTTGGTCTTGGCATGGCGGGTCTTGCCGTCGTGGATCTGCGACTGGCGGCACTTGGCGTCGTGGAGCTGCGACTGGCGGCACTTGGCGTCGTGGAGCTGCGACTGGCGGCACTTGGCGTCGTGGAGCTGCGACTGGCGGCACTTGGCGTCGTGGAGCTGCGACTGGCGGCACTTGGCGTCTTGGAGCTGCGACTGGCGGCACTTGGCGTCGTGGAGCTGCGACTGGCGGGACTTGGCGTGGAGGGTCTTGGACTTGGCGTGGTGGGTCTTGATCTTGGACTTGGCGTGGAGGGTCTTGGTCTTGGACTTGGCGTGGAGGGTCTTGGTCTTGGACTTGGCGTGGAGGGTCTTGGTCTTGGCTTGGCAGTGCTTGGTCTTGGCTTGGCAGTGCTTGGGGGCGTGGAGCTGGTACCAGAGCTTGGCATGATGCGGCTAGGCGTGGTGCGGGTACTGGAGTCTGCCGTGGAACTTGGCGTGGTGGAGCTGGTGCTAGCCTTGGTGCGGCAACAGATGCAGCGACAGGTGCTAGCCGTGGTGCTAGCCGTGGAGCTGCGACTGGTGCTAGCCGTGGAGCAGGTGGAGGTGGCCTAGCTGGGGGTTGCGGCTTGGCAGGTCGGAAGACTGGTGAGGGCGGTCGTGCTGGAGGCTGTGGCTTGACGGGTCGGAGGACTGGTGAGGGCGGTCGTGCTGGAGGCTGTGGCTTGACAGGTCGGAAGACTGGTGAGGGCGGTCGTGCTGGAGGCTGTGGCTTGACAGGTCGGTAGACTGGTGGTGGCGGCCGTGAGGGAGGCTGTGGCTTGACATGGTGATGCAGAGCCACCCCACCTACACAACTCCCGACCCCAGCCCCCCCCTCAAGGGGCGGATACCAGACGCGCTCCCTGCGGTCTGGAACTCTCTGTAGGGGTGGGCGGGGGAGGGCAGAAATGTCCCCTTTATTTTGGCCACAATATTTTTCTTTATCCCCCACCTGGGGTTGTGTGGGCGGAAAAAAAAGAAAAAAATTGTGACGGGGGCGGGACTTGAGTCTTGGGGGGCGGGGCATGAATCTTGGGGGGCGGGGCATGAAATTGGGATGGCTGTGACTGACTAGACCTGATTTCTAAAAACATGTTTTGATAATGTTTTATCAAAGACATGGCATTAGAGTTTTTAGCTGGAGGCGGGTGATTTAAAGAAACAGTATTGAAAAAAAATTCCTGGGCTGTGATGTCATCCTGTGGAAGCCGGGCTGGCTCCTGCTTGCTTCCGCCCGGAGGGGGAGGGGCTTGTGGGAGTGGCGTGTTCTGCCGGCTCGCGGAAGTCTTTCCCCGTCCTTGGCGACGTTTCCGGGACGGGAGCGACGCGCCGATCGGCACCAGCTTGCCTCCATTCCCCCACATCATTCCCCTGCGCTCCCTGGGGGAATAGCGAAGCGTCTCGGCTTCCATGGCGCGCAGGACCTCCCACGTTCCTTCGTCCAATCTATCCAACTCGGCCAACTTAGGTGCGGAAAAGCGGGTCTGCTGACGACCTACTGTCACGACTTGATCTTGGGAGTTTGCTTTTCCGGGATGCAACGGAAAGTTGGCACGGGCGAGACGGGAATGAAGGTACATGATTTATTTATATTTATAAAAAAAAAGGAATAAACAAAAAGCGCGCTCAGAGGCGGAGAATAAACTATGAAACCAAAAGACTATAGCAAAAAAGTACAAACAAAAAACACGCACAATGGCGGAGAACAAACTATGAAACCAAAAAGACTAAACATGGAACAACAACTTACTTTGGCTTGGACATAAATAGTTGCTTGAGGAATTGACATGGAAAGAAGTAACAGGCATGGACAGAGCATAAATGTGGTGTGAGGTCGTCAGAAAGACAAACTGAAAAACACTGAACTTAAATACTACAGACATGATTAACGAAAACAGGTGCGTGACTCAAGGCGTGAAACAGGTGCGTGACGTGACAGGTGAAAACTAATGGGTTGCTATGGTGACAATCAAGAGTGCACAATGAGTCCAAACGTGGAACAGGTGAAACTAATGGATAATCATGCAAACAAGACAAGGGAGTGAAAAGCCAGAAACCAAAGATTCCTATAACTAAACAAAAACATGACTTAAAACAAAAACATGATTACACAGACATGACAATTGTGTCAAATGCTTTAGTTAAGTCCATGAATACTGCGGCCGCACATTCTTTACCATCTATTACAATGCTCATTTCCTCTGTTATTTGGATTAATGCTATCCATGTTGACATATTAGCTGTGAATTCTGGTGTGTAGTTAGTAAACTGGTGTATGTCTCCATTCTTATAAATTGGTACGACTTTCGCAATTTTCATTTTGTCACCGAATTTGCGGGTTAGAAATGATACGTTGCTGATGTATGTCAGAGGATCTGAAATGTCTTCTATAACCTTTTTTATGGTTACCATATCTATTCCATGACAGTCGGTTGAGGTCTTGGATTTACAATGTTTTACAATTTTGATTATTTCTTCTTTTGTCACGTTCTTAAGAAACATGGAATTGGGATTTCTGTCTATGAGCTCACTCAAGTCCTCAACTGATCCATCATCTGCATTTGGAAATCTTTGTTCCACATTTGTTCCGATATTAACAAAGTAATCATTAAAACGTTCAACTATTTGGTTCATATTGTCATTTTTTGTATTTCCATGTAGAAAGTACTGGGGGTAATCTTTCTTAGCAGCATTTTTAATTATGCTATTTAGGATGCCCCATGTTGCTCTCATGTTGTTTCTATTCTTCTTTAATAATTGTCTGTAGTATTCCTTCTTACATGTTCAGTCCTTTTGTCATCCATGGTTGGTTGTTTTTCTTTTGCTTCTTACTAACTTCTTTCCATGGACAACATAAACATTGATATTATACATGTGGGCCAATATATATACATACATATATATATGTATGTATATATATATATATATGTATATGTATAAATATATATATATATATATATATGTATATATATATATATATATATAGCTACACTACAAAAGTAGCTTGCCACATTAAAGCTACATTTAACAGCATTTATATATTTATATATATATATATATATATATATATATATATATATATATATATATATTTGATGTGGCAAGCTACTTTTGCAGTGTAGCTTGTAGTGTAGCGTGCTACAATTCTCTGAGGATAGCTTAGCTCCATTTAATTGAGAGTAACTTGTAGCTTAGCTTACTACATTGTCCAGGTAGCTTGCCCATCACTGTCTATTTGGCCTAGCTCACATGTCAATAGTTTGAATACTGCAAACTTCAATACAGTAACACCTCATTTGTTCTGCAGACGTCCAGCGGGTGTCAGCGGGGAGTCATGAAGAGGAGTGGCACACCAGTGTGGGACAGAAGGAGCTACAGGCCCCCTCCCACATTAAAGAGGAGCAGCTTCATGATGAAGATGAAGCTCAGTCCTTACAGCTTCATCACAGTCAAAGTGAGGAGAACAGAGGGGCGGAGCTTGTAAGTCAACACATCACAGAAGCTGATGGAGAGCATTGTGAAGATATCAAGTCAGAACCAGACAGCATCTTTGCTCCACTGTCAGACATGGACCACATGATGTCACACTCTTCTGATCACAGTGACCACATCCAAAAACCTTTGGAGAGTAAAAATGACTCTAAAGGTGATACGAGACATCACACTAACAACAAACACTTTGACTGCTCTGAATGTGGGAAATCATTTAGAAAGAAGAGTAATTTTACAAGACACACGAGAACACATACTGGAGAGAAACCTTTTACTTGCTCTGTTTGTAAGAAGAGTTTCTCCACAAAGCAAACCATGACCACACACATGAGAACACACACTGGAGAGAAACCTTTTGCTTGCTATGTTTGTAAGAAGAGTTTCTCCACAAAGGGTGACATGACCACACACATGAGAACACACACTGGAGAGAAACCTTTTGCTTGCTCAGCTTGTGCTAAAAGATTAAACACTAAGAAGGAACTTATATTACATGTGAGAACACACACAGGTGAGAAACCTTTTACTTGCTCCGTTTGTAAGAAGAGTTTCTCCAAAAAGGAACACATGACCAGACACATGAGAACACACACAGGTGAGAAACCTTTTGCTTGCTCTGTTTGTAAGAAGAGTTTCTCCAGGAAGCAACAAATGACCACACACATGAGAACACACACTGGAGAGAAACCTTTTGTTTGCTCAGCTTGTGCTAAAAGATTCAAATCTAAGTGGGAAATGGTATTACACATGAGAACACACACAGGTGAGAAACCTTTTACTTGCTCTGTTTGTAAGAAGAGTTTCTCCAGAAAGCGTAACATGACCACACACATGAGAACACACACTGGAGAGAAACCTTTTGCTTGCTCAGCTTGTGCTAAAAGATTCAACACTAAGCAGGAAATTATATTACACATGAGAACACACACAGGTGAGAAACCTTTTACTTGCTCTGTTTGTAAGAAGAGTTTCTCCAGAAAGGGACGCATGACCACACACATGAGAGCACACACTGGAGAGAAACCTTTTACTTGCTCTGTTTGTAAGAAGAGTTTCTCCAGCAAGCTAGTCATGACCACACACATGAGAACACACACTGGAGAGAAACCGTATAGTTGCACTGTGTGTGATAAGATGTTCAGGTTTAAGAATCAGGTCAGTAAACACAAGTGTGAAACAGTCATAGAAGCTGCAGGGATATATAAACATTTAAACAGTGATTGTGCTAAATGTAGTTTAAAAACACAGCATGTTTAATATGAATGTATATTTTATGTTGTTTGTAGTGCTGCTCAGTCTGAATGAGACTAACCCTAACCCCTACCCCTAATAATATCAAATAAATAAATAAATAACAATAATGATAATAATAAAACATTTGATTACTCAAAGACTTCTATGGAAATGCAAATACCGAGACTCCGATTTCCCTCGCCCGGACGCGGGTCTCTGGGGCCCCCCTCTAAAGCCAGGCCCGGAGTTAGGGCACGATGGCGAGCGCCTGGTGGCCGGGCCTGTACCCATGGGGGGATGTGGGTCCCCCCTCCAATGGGCTCACCACACATAGCAGGGGCCATGGAGATAGGGTGCGCTGTGAGCTGGGTGGCAGCCGAAGGCAGGGCACTTGGCGGTCCGATCCTTGGCTACATAAGCTAGCTCTTGGGACGTAAAATGTCACCTCGCTGGGGGAAAAGGAGCCTGAGCTAGTGTGCGAGGTGGAGAAGTTCCGGCTGGATATAGTCAGACTCACTTCGACGCACAGCAAGGGCTCTGGAACCAGTTCTCTCGAGAGGGGCTGGACTCTCTTCCACACTGGCGTTGCACGCAGTGAGAGGCGACGAGCTGGGGTAGCAATTCTTGTTGCCCCCCGGCTCAAAGCCTGCACGTTGGAGTTCAACCCAGTGGACGAGAGGGTAGCTTTCCTCCGCCTTCGGGTGGGGGGACGGGTCCTGACTGTTGTTTGTGCTAAAGCACCAAACGTTAGTTCAGAGTACCCACCCTTTTTGGATACACTCGAGGGAGTACTGGAAAGTGCCCCCCCGGGTGATTTCCTTGTCCTACTGGGGGACTTCAATGCTCATGTTGGCAACGACAGTGAAACCTGGAGAGGCGTGGTTGGGAAGAATGGCCGCCCGGATCTGAACCCGAGTGGTATTTTGTTATTGGACTTTTGTGCTCGTCACAGATTGTCCATAACGAACACCATGTTCAAACATAAGAGTGTCCATATGTGCACTTGGCACCAGGACACCCTAGGCCGCAGTTTCATGATCGACTTTGTCGTTGTGTAATCGGATTTGCTACCTTATGTTTTGGACACTCGGGTGAAGAGAGGGGCGGAGCTTTCTACCGATCACCACTTGGTGGTGAGCTGGCTGCGATGGTGGGGGAGGATGCCGTACAGACCTGGCAGGCCCAAACGCATTGTGAGGGTCTGCTGGGAACGTCTAGCAGAGTCTCCTGTCAGAGAGAGTTTCAATTCCCACCTCCAGAAGAACTTTGAACATGTCACGAGGGAGGTGCTGGACATTGAGTCCGTGCCTCTATTGTCGAGGCGGCTGATTGGAGCTGTGGCCGCAAAGTGGTTAGTGCCTGTCGTGGCAGTAATCCCAAAACCCGTTGGTGGACACCGGCGGTGAGGGATGCTGTCAAGCTGAAGAAGGAATCCTATCGGGTTCTTTTGGCTCAAAGGACTCCGGAGGCAGTGGAAAGGTACCGACAGGCCAAGCGGTGTGCGGCTTCAGCGGCCGCGGAAGCAAAACCTCGGACATGGGAGGAGTTTGGAGAAGCCATGGAAAACGACTTCCGGACAGCTTCAAAGCGATTCTGGACCATCATCTGCCGCCTCAGGAAGGTGAAGCAGTGCACTATCAATACCGTGTATGGTGAGGATTGTGTTCTGCTGACCTCGACTGCGGATGTTGTGGATCAGGATGCCACCCGAACGCCTCCCTATGGAGGTGTTTCGGGAACGTCCGACCGGTAGGAGGCCGCGGGGAAGACCCAGGACACGTTGGGAAGACTATCTCTCCCGGCTGGCCTGGGAACGCCTCGGGATCCTCCGGAAGGAGCTGGACGAAGTTGCTGGGGAGAGGGAATTCTGGGCTTCCCTGCTTAGGCTGCTGCCCCCGCGTCCCGACCTCGGATAAGCGGAAGAAGATGGATGGATGGATGGATGGAAGTTGAATATGATTTTAGATTCAACAGACCTTATACAAGCATGAAACAGTTCTTTCAATAGTTTCTGAATTATAGGCTTTTGTAAACATTTCAATTAAGCATATGCTTGTCTTTGTTACATGTTTCACCTTCATATTAACAAAATGCTACAACTGCAAATATTGCTAGAAGTCTTGGTTTTCTAATAAATGTGTCCTTTTAATACTTACAAAACTGAGCATTTTTTTTTAATCTTTCATTGCACTACATAAAGCTGTTATACTCTTAGATATACAGTCCTTGAATCTTGAGTCAATCAATCAATCAATCAATGATTATTTATATAGCCCTAAATCACAAGTGTCTCAAAGGGCTGCACAAGCCACAACGACATCATCGGTTCAGATCCCACATCAGGGCAAGGAAAAACTCAACCCAGTGGGATGACAATGAGAAACCTAAGAGAGGACCGCAGATGTGGGTGACCCCCCACCCTCCTCTAGAGGAGACCGGTGCAATGGACGTTGAGTGGGTCTAGCATAATATTGTGAAAGTCCAGTCCATAGTGGATCTAACATAATAGTGTGAGAGTCCAGTCCATAGTGGATCTAACATAATAGTGTGAAAGTCCAGTCCATAATGGATCTAACATAATAGTGTGAGGGTCCAGTCCATAGTGGATCTAACATAATAGTGAGAGTCCAGTCCATAGTGGGGTCAGCAGGAAACCATCCCGAGCGGAGACGGGTCAGCAGCACAGAGATGTCCCCAACCGATGCACAGGCGAGCGGTCCACCCCGGGTCCCGACTCTGGACAGCCAGCACTTCATCCATGGCCACCGGACCTGTGCCCCACCTCCACAAAGGAGAGGGGGACAGAGCATAAAATAAAGGAAATGGCAGATTAACTGGTCTAAAAAGGGGGTCTATTTAGGGGCTAGAGTATACAAATGAGTTTTAAGATGGGACTTAAATGCTTCTACTGAGGTAGCATCTCTAACTGTTACCGGGAGGGCATTCCATAGTACTGGAGCCCCAATAGAAAACGCTCTATAGCCCGCAGACTTTTTTTGGGCTCTGGGAATCACTAATAAGCCGGAGTTTTTTGAACGCAGATTTCTTGCCGGGACATATGGTACAATGCAATCGACAAGATAGGACGGAGCTAGACCGTGTAGTATTTTATACGTAAGTAGTAAAACCTCAAAGTCACATCTTAAGTGCACAGGAAATCAGTGCAGGTGAGCCAGTATAGGTATATATATACTGTATATATATATATATATGTGTATATATGTATATAAAGGTGTATACATTATAGGCGTAATATGATCAAACTTTCTTGTTCTTGTCAAAAGTCTAGCAGCCGCATTTTGTACCAATTGTAATCTTTTAATGCTAGACATAGGGAGACCCCAAAATTATACGTTACAGTGTGGTGGAATTTCTGACCTATTGAACCATATTTTGTGTCTGTCTATTCTGAACCATTGAAGGAGCATATGTAGGTTATAGTTGAACGAGTGGTCGGCCTGACCATTCTACAAAATGTTTTCATTGTTTATTATGGCCAAAGGATTCAAGGAGGTTGCAGAATAAACAGGTCCAAAACAACGGGACCTTGACACATGAGGGGAACACATAAATGGCCAAGTAGACCAAGTCTATGCATGATTCGCATGATTCTCCATTCATCCAACTTCTCCGGAGGACGTTGTCTGTTTGCATTGGCAATTCAATCCAACCTTGTACCAGTTGATTATGGGTAAATAAAACTTTTGTAATAAATTCACTTTTGTTGCTGTTTAAGATTCGGACCTTCCACTACATAAAATTGGCGTCACGAACAGGATGGTCTAGAACGCTGCAAGTTGATATCAGGACTTCCGATATCTCAAGGCAGACAAAGATTTGCACGCGCGCATCTAAAGGTAAGCAATTTTCCTTAATGTGTAAACGCTGTCTGTCTGGAGATGGTCGGGACTGGTAAGACTAAATGATGAACCTGTTTTTGATAACAGATAGGTCTAGCCAGGTTCTCCAAAAACAACCTGGAATGGGGTATGTTATGGTTGGATTGGGTTGTTTTATATGTGATTATATTGTCTGTGTGTTTGTTTGAAAACTTGTGATTTCTTGTTTTAACAATTGTCAATACGTGGACTTTGGCGTGGTTTGTTTTCCCATGGTGCAAAGGATTTGGACCGGACACGGCGTGAAGGTGAATACATATTTTAATTATACTAAAAAAGTGCAAACAAAAGGCGTGTTCAAGGCGTAGATAAACTTGGCTAAGAAAACAAAACTTGCACAAAGGCAGAAACTATGGACATAAAACAAATAAACACTTACTGTGATGTGAACAGGGCAGCATGGACTATGAACATGAAACAGAGTGTTAGGAGTGTGTCAATAGTGTGATGTTCTCAGGCTGACAATGGGCTTAAATAAAACAGACATGATTAGTGACAGGTGCGTGAGTGCAAACCGTGAGACAGGTGAAAACTAATGGGTTGGCATGGAAACAAACACAATGGAGCGTAAACAGAAACTGAGGAGTCCAATAACCAAACAAAACAAAACATGATTAAAACAAAACATGATCACACAGACATGACAACAATAAGGGGAACTGTTAATAGAATTGTGGTGGTTCAGGAGTGTCAAGCACAAACGATTTGAGGCAAATACATTTTTTAACTTCTCCCCCCCTCTGGCGTTGTCGGCAGAGGGGGCCTTCTTCTGCAAGTACACCAGATTAGCACAGTTTGGATACAGCTAAAGTAAAGGCATTTTTAACTAACTGGTGGTATATTTGACTATAAAAAATTGTTGAAAGTTTGTGAATGTGCGACGCATCTGTCTTTGTGGAACTGCAGCGGTGAAAAGGCCTCATTTTAAGTGACCTTTTCAGTGACTCCGGTAAAGGAGATGGACTGAGCTGATGTTTGTCACGGCGTTCTGATTAGTGTGCTGCAGTTAGACCAGGGGTCAGCAACCTTTACCACTCAAAGAGCCATTTTGACCAGTTTCACAAATTAAAGAAAACAATGGGAGCCACAAAACACTTTTGAAATGTAAAATGAAATAACATTGCGTACAAAGTTTTTTCTTGCTTTGTGCTATGTATAAACCAGGGGTCTCAGACAGGCGGTCTGCACCTTCATATGAAAATGTAATGTTAGTGCGGCCCGCGAGTTTTATATGGACGGCGCTTGACAGCGTCATACTTGCCAACACTCCCGATTTTTCCGGGAGACTCCCGAAATTCAGGGCTACTATTCTCTCCAACGTCCGCTGATTTTCACCAAAGCAACAATAATAAGGGCGTGCCGTGATGGCACAGCATTTCACACTCTCTCCCACTTGTACAAACAGCGTGCAAGTTTATTCACATTTTGTATGCACGCCCTTAATTTTGTTGTTAGGGTGAAATTGTTAAGGTGAAAATAAATAATAAAAAAGATCTGAGAATATATACCCCAGGAGATTTCTGGGAGTGGCACTGAAATTCTGAAGTCTCCTGGGAAAATCGGGAGAGTCGGCAAGTAATAGTGATGGGATCGGCAGTTCTTTTGACTGTACTGAATCACTAGAATCAGTTTCTTTAATTGAGTCGTTCAAAAAATGTGTTCACCGAATCCCCCCCCAAAAAAATAAAAAATAAAAATAGGAGGGGGCGGGGCGTGCGTAGTACAGTACAGTGCAGACATTCGCGGGAGAAGCAGCAAATAGGGTGAACGCGAGTCCCTACACAGCTCTGTGCATGCAGTACACCAGGCAGTGAGTGACACAGTCAGCACAGTTCAGTACGTCAACTGAATCACTTCTGCAGCAGCAGTTCTGTGTGCAGGTCGGCGAATCATGAGTCAGTCAGTAACAGCTTCCCCAGCGGCAGATCTCGGTGTGTGTCAGTTGGCCAACGACACAAGCCCTCAGCACCCAATGAACGACGCGCACAGTGACTGAACGAGAGCCTCAATGTGACGTCCTCCTCCGCGACACAGTCACTTCTCTGTGTCAGTAGGTTCGCCAGTCCTCATTCTGTCGTTCACTGAGTGATTCATGTCGTTAATCCGCGGTGAACGAATTGTTCGCTCAGTCCCTCCCCCCACCCCCATGATGAGTAGCTGGCTGCGTCGTTCGCCGACGTCGAGGGTTCAGTGAGTCACAGAATGCGCCAGTTCCACTCATCCTGGCATGGTCGCGGCGGAGCTCAACTGAACTGAGAAAGGAACGAATCAGTTCATGAAGTGATTCGGTTCAGTACGTTCACTCAAAAGATTTGTTCATTCGAACGAATCGTTCGCGAACGACACAACATTAGCAAGTAAGCAGCTGAGCCGCATCAGAATGGTCAAAGAGCCGCGGGTTGCCGACCCCTGAGTTAGACAGATGGAGATCGGGCTCCATATAGTTGAAGCGTTGGTGAAACTGTATGGAACTGACCAAACATGATGGCTGTAGAATTGTTGACTGATTACCAGTGATTCTACGCCGCCTTTAGGCTGGTTTCCGTGTTGGTCAGGGTGGTAACGTAGGGTCTGCTCCGCTGGACGGGTTAATCGCCGTTTTATGAGTAAGAAGTGACCTGCGTTCGTGTTATGAGACGGCCGTTCCACAAAAAGCACGCGTGTATAATTGTTAATATTGTCCGGACATTGGGGTGGGTTGTATTTTGTTAATGTGTGTGTGTGTTGGTGAATGTTGAAAAGTGTGTTGGATGTGGAGTGATTCAGTTTTATTATTGGTACATTTATATATGCGTAACTTAATAAGAATTGTGTATGCACCTGCGGGTCTGACTTTTTCATTTTCCCTCTCTTGAAAGAGTTAATCATTACTCCCACACACACCCGCATCCCCTCACATCCCTGCTAATCTGTAAAGGTTTGGAAATTGTCCAAAATGTGTGTGTGTATGAGAAGATAGACAAAGTTTATGTTCGGAAATCATATGAGTGAATCCATCCATCCGTTTATCTTCTTCCGCTTATCAGAGGTCGGGTCGCGGGGGCAGAAGCCCAGACTTCTCTCTCCCGAGCCATTTCGTCCAGCTCAGAGTGAATAATAAATGTTGTTTATTATTATTAGGTTCTGATATAATACAGCTGTGCTTCTGGGTGAGAAAAATAGTTGACTGTTGAGGTTGTTTTGTCTGTGTGAGTCTGATTGTGACTGTGTGATATTATAGTTTTGTAGAAAAGTGTCTGAGATGAAAAAGGCTCGCTCGTTGTTGATTTTTTTGTGCACGTGTGACGCAGTAAGAAGAAGAGGCGGCTCTGTTAGGAGACATTTTGAGATTCTGGTTCTCCTGCAGATGCCCTCCCACCTCGCCTGTTTAAGGAGGTACTTGCTACTATTGGATCAAGTGTCCTTAACATTATCAATAGTAGCCTCTCTTCTGGAATAGTTCCAGTAGAGTTTAAACATGCAGTGGTACGACCTCTGCTTAAAAAACCCAGCCTCGACCCCTCTCTCCTCTCTAACTTCAGACCTATCTCTAATCTTCCATACATTTCCAAAATATTAGAGAAGGTTGTCTACAGTCAGTTGTTGCCCTTCTTAGAGGATAATGGTATCACTGAGCTGTTCCAGTCCGGTTTTAAAGCCCTCCACAGCACAGAGTCAGCGCTTCTAAAAGTTTTTAACGATATCCTCCTGTCCACTGATTCTGGTAAATATGTTGTCCTGGTGCTTTTAGATCTGTCTGCTGCGTTCGACACCGTCGACCACGCCACCTTAATCACTCGTCTTGAGAACTGTGTGGGCATTAAGGGCGCCGCCCTCAACTGGTTCCGGTCGTACCTAACCGACAGGAGTTTTTGTGTAAAAGTAGACAGTTTTATGTCGTCCACAGCTCCTTTACCACATGGGGTCCCCCAGGGCTCAATCCTTGCCCCAATTTTATTTGCGCTTTACCTTCTCCCCCTTGGTTCTATTTTTAGGAAGTACAGTATTGCATTTCATTTTTATGCCGATGATTGCCAGATTTATTTTCCCATGGCACAAAATAACACGGTTCAACGTCTTATTGACTGCCTGCACGACATCAAAGTCTGGCTTTCAGCTAACTTCCTGAGCCTAAATGAAGATAAAACAGAAGTTATGTTGTTCGGTCCAAGTCGCTCTCCCTCCCCCAACGTTGACCTCGGCACTCTGACCCCGTATCTCAGCGACTCTGTCACAAACCTGGGGGTAAAGTTTGACTCAGATTTTAAATTCGAAAAACAAATCAGCAGCGTCGTTCAAAAAAGCTTTTATCAATTACGCCAAATAGCGAAAGTGAAACCGCTTCTATCAAGACATGATCTTGAGAAATTAATCCACGCTTTTATCTCGACTCGTCTTGATTATTGTAATGCCCTGTATGTAGGCATTAGCCAGGCCTCCCTCGCCCGCCTGCAGCTCGTGCAGAACTCTGCTGCTCGTCTGCTAACACAGACCCGCAGACGTGAGCACATCACCCCTATTTTAGCGTCCCTTCACTGGCTCCCTGTGCGTTACCGAATACATTTTAAACTCCTTTTATTTGTTTTTAAATGTCTAAACAACCTCGCGCCAACCTATCTCTCCGACCTCCTTCAGCCTTACTGCCCTACCCGATCCTTAAGATCAGCCGATCAGCTGCTGTTGACGGTCCCTGACACAAGGCTGAAGCTTAGAGGTGACAGAGCTTTCGCCGTTGCTGCTCCCAAGCTCTGGAACGACCTACCCCTGAGTGTTAGACAAGCCTCCTCTCTTCCTGTTTTTAAATCTCTCTTAAAAACATACTTTTATTCCATGGCTTTTAACACTGAGTGATATCCATCCTGCAATGGCGCCCCATAATACACCTGCTGTGATCCTGTTTTTATGTTTTTATGTTTTTATTAATTCTATTTTAATTACCGGTATTTATTTTTTGTCGTGTTCTGTTTGTGTTGTGTTGTGTTTGCTCGGTACTCGTTTTATCTTTTAACCTGCTCATTGTACAGCACTTTGGCTACCCCTGTGGTGAATTTTAAATGTGCTTTATAAATAAAGTTGATTTGATTTGATTTGATAAGAGGTGTGTCGTTGTGACGAGGTTGTGTGACGTGCTGCACGTTAGACGTGGGCCGGAGAGGTGTGTCACTGTTAGCATAGCATAGGTTAGCATAAATTAGATTAGCATAGGATTAGTTTAGCTTTGAGCTAGGTTAGCAAAAATTAGCTTACTGAGGCATAGTAAGGCTAGGTTAGCATTTAGCTTGGCATTTCAAAATGTGAGTGGACAGCTTTCTCAGTCTGAAGAGAGTGCTGACAGGTTGTACTGTTATCAGTTATAGAGGTAATGGAAAAGAACATGATTTATTAACGCCTTTTGACATATCAGGGACATTTAATGATCACTTGACATGCAAATTCTACATATGACACCTTTAATATTGCTAAATTAACACAACACATCAGTTCAGGTAATCCCTGCATATTTACTGCTCCTGTTGTGTTCTAATTAAATTAAGTAATTCATTTATTCATTTATACAGCACACATTCTCATATTGTGTATTAATTATGATACATTGTTGTATTGTTGTAACAGTCAAACTGGTGTTCAACATATGGACGGACTATCCGTGACTTGTGAATTTATAAAATGACATGTGTTTTTGTAAAACTGAAAGTGAAATAAAAACCATTGTTTTCTTTTGCAAGAAGTGATAAACAGCGCCCTCTGGCGTGAGTGTAAAAGCTTACAGCACCTGGTATTCCCAGGCGGTCTCCCATCCAAGTACTAACCAGGCCCGACCCTGCTTAGCTTCCGAGATCGGACGAGATCGGGCGTGTTCAGGGTAGTATGGCCGTAAGCCGAAAAACGAGGTAAAAACAACCTTTTTAAAGGTAACTCTTACAGACGGGGTGAGAGACAATTATTATTTATCTTAGAGCCTGGCGCGCATGCGTACACTAATGTGCTTTTTCTGTCTGTGTGAGGTGCAGCTCTCCATCCATTGTCTACCGCTTGTCTCTTTTGGGGTGGCAGGGGGTGCTGGAGCCTATCCCAGCTGCATTCAGATGCCACCTCATCACAGCTCTAAACACTACTTTATGCTTAGGGACCGTCAATAAATCACTATTGTCTTGAAAAATGTATATCTGCTACATCAAAACACTGACTCATCTAAAAGAAGGTAAATAATTAGTCATACCTCCTTATTGTGCATGCCCATTATTTCATAATTCTAACATATATATATCCATGTTTAATATAACAAAATAAGGATATTTTCCCAATAGTCTCCATGTCATACAATTTAGTAACCTAATTCCACTTATTAGCCGTGCTAACCTTTTAGTGTAACGCACAACTTTTTATTTTAAAATAGGGTTTTATTAAAAAAAAAAAGTTTTTTAATAAAGATCATGTGCGTGATGATATATCTTATACAGATAATTAGCAGCATTTTTATTAGCTCCAAATGAGAGTTAAGTTGGTTTTATGTTGGGTAGTCGTAGTTGTTGCGGGAGCTAAAAATGAAACCATGGTTTTCAATATTACAAATTTATATAAAATCAAATTAAACTTACATTTTAAAACAAAAAGGTGTGAAACACATTAGAGAAAACACTTCAAATATCAAGTGAATTTGGGATTTTAGGTCATATGACCAGGAATCTATTGAAAATAAACATTTATTTTTAATATCAAAATGTTTTTGATCCTATTTTAAAATAAAAGGTTAGCACGACTAATATAAAGTGGAATTTGGTTACTAAGTTGCATGATGACATGGAGACTTTTAAAACAAATAATTATTGTTTACATTAAAAAATGATTTAAATTATAAAATCAGGAACGATATTAAAAATGTAGGACTATTTATTTGACCTCCTTTTAGATGAATCAGTGTTTTGATGTAGCAGATATACATCTTCGAAGACAATAGTAATTTATTGACGGTCCCTAAGCATAAAGTAGTGTTGAGAGCGGCACCTCTCCTGCAATCTCCCCGCAGCATGAGAGAGCAGTGTGGGCACAGTGAGGGGGAGCTTCCGCTGGAGCTCCGGAGGCAAATATCCACCGTGAAAGCAACTTGACCGCCGTAGCAAAGGAAGACAATCACACAGACAGAAAAAGCACATTAGTGTACGCATGCGCGCCAGGCTCTAAGATAAATAACAATTGTCTCCCATCCCGTCTGTAAGAGTTCCATTTAAAAAGGTTGTTACTTCGTCTTTCGGCTTACGGCCATACTACCCTGAACACGCCCGATCTCGTCCGATCTCGGAAGCTAAGCAGGGTCGGGCCTGGTTAGTACTTGGATGGGAGACCGCCTGGGAATACCAGGTGCTGTAAGCTTTTACACTCACGCCAGAGGGCGCTACAAAGTGCTGAGACTACAGCTGTTGTGATTCATGTATTGCTTTAATTGCAACTATTCCAAAATAAGGGAATATATTCGGTTATTATAATACAATTCCACTTAATATTTACAACTACAGTTGAAAGTACAAACCTTTACAACAGGATTTAAAACACAAATACCAACTAGAGCAATATTTAGATTGATTTAAAAATAATGGTGTGGTCTTTTGCAGTCAGTCAACCTCGCCCACGCCTCCTACCACTCCGTCCTGCATGAAGCTGAGGAGCCACGACTCGTCTCGCTCTGATCAGGCAACTTATGATTTAAAGGGGTCATATAAGCTACTGTTTATTTACCAAAATAAGTTGTATGTCTTTGTTTTGAAAATGTAAATGTTTATTTTTATTTTCAGAATGTTGAAATAGTTGCACGGGGGGTGGGGGGGAAAGAGCTGGTTACTTGTTACTCTCGCGAGATCTGGAAAAGAGCTGGTTTGTACTTGTTTCTCTCGCGAGATCTGGAAAAGAGCTGGTTTCTACTTGTTTCTCTCGCGAGATCTGGAAAGAGCTAAATACTTGTTTCTCTCGCGAGATCTGGAAAAGAGCTGGTTAATTGTTTCTCTCGCGAGACCTGGAAAAGAGCTGGCTTGTACTTGTTTCTCTCGCGACATCTGGAAAAGAGCTGGTTACTTGTTTCTCTCGCGAGATCAGGAAAAGAGCTGGTTTGTACTTGTTTCTCTCGCGAGATCTGACAAGACTGCGCGCGAACCAAACAGGGCGAGGATAAAGCAAGATGGCGTCTGACGGTGAAGACGTTATTGCAGTCGTCACAGTTCAGTGTTCTTAATCTGTGCGTCCATGTACACATATATGTCCTTTATTACACTCTATTAAATAGAGTCATAATAACTGTTTGTATATTAGTCCGAGCGCACTTTGATGCTTCTAGAGCTAGCTTAGCTTGCTAGTTAGCTTAGCTTGTTAGCTGCTAACAAAGAGAGATGAAAACACATCGCTAAGCAGAGATCAAGTGTGAGTGTAAAGTGTTGTGATTGTGTGAAAATGTGCGAAAGAACCATAGCAGAGTACGAGGAGGAACTTTGTCCAACAAAAGAGGAGAAGGAGCGACAACATGAAAAACATCAAGTTGTGTTACACACAACAGGTTTGTTTACTTCTTACTCTCACATCTTTACTAACTTTATATTTATTATGAACACTTTTCTTCAATAGATTGTCTATAGGAAGATGAATTGTCATGTGAGGATGTTCAGACACACAATATTTATGAGAGGTTGATGTTCCTCTCAGTTTGTAACAAAGTGTATCAACATGTTTACACAAAACTCACACAGTCACCGGGGGAATATTCCAGAGAGCAGGTTAAGTGCAAACTCCTGAGTATGTAAAGCTTGAGAGTTTGACCTCCAAAAATAAGAGAGGTAAGACAAAGTCAGAGTCAGTTACCATGGTAACTGACGCTGTAAACCTAGCCTGCTAGCTGGCAGGTTTGACAAGTTATTTATGTGTGTAAAAGCTATACTGACCTGTTATTTCCTTCATATTGGTGCAGCCATTAACCTACTACAACACCTGCTACATCCACCTACTCAGTGGCCTAGTGGTTAGAGTGTCCGCCCTGAGATCAGTAGCTTGTGTCATACCAAAGACTATAAAAATGGGACCCATTACCTCCCTGCTTGGCACTCAGCATCAAGGGTTGGAATTGGGGGTTAAATCACCGTAAAAATGATTCCCGGGCGTGGCCACCGCTGCTGCTCACTGCTCCCCTCACCTCCCAGTGGGTGATCAAGGTTAATGGGTCAAATGCAGAGAACAATCCGGCCACACCTAGTGTGTGTGTGACAATCATTGGTACTTTAACTTTTTAATGTGGCAGTGATTGTGGAAAAAACAAAGCCTGATCTAAAGATGACATCTTGATCTCATACCATCTCAAACCAATTGGCCGTTCATTATTAAGTGAAATGTCTTAAAGTCGCTTAAATTTGTCTTTAACCAAGCAACACTATTTTATCCAGTTACTCGATTAATAGAAAACATTTCCAGTAGAACACTTGATTAATAACATTTTCAATAGCCACAGCCCTATATTTCATGTACGATTTAATATTTAGCATGTAGGAGTTAAAATGTGTTTTGTTTGTGTCCTGTAGACATCCATCAGCTGATTGGACACCAAGAAGAATGTCTCCCTCATCTGCAGGGGGACAGTTTCACTTTAGAGGATCCACAGCCCTCACACATGAAAGAGGAAGAGGAGGGAGAGTGTGTTGTAGGGCAGGAGGAGGATGATGTCAGCAAGTTTCCACTGACTGTTGTCTCTGTGAAGACTGAAGAGCATGAAGACAAAGCACCTGAGTCCTCACAGCTTCATCACAGTCCAAGTAAGCACAACATCCACATATCATCTAATACAATGTTTGTGACACATGTTCATCCGGGGGCCACATTTATGACTAAAGATGGAGATATACTTGCTTTTTAACACCACCATTTAAAAATGAATGCTCATCAATCATCAACAGTGTAATTGCTGGGGTGTAACCATGTGACCTAGAGGCCGTCCTCCTTACCTCACGTGGTCAAATGAAGGCAAACATTCAATATGGCTACTGTTTATTTACCTTTAGCAGCACACATGTCAGCATATTTCAAAGGTTTAGTGGTGAAGATTAGGGATGTATACCAAGTACCATTTTTTTAGTACTGGTTCCTAATTATGTCGTCCATGAGGACCGTGAAGATTCTGGACTAATGACGCAACTATTGGTATTTTTAATTCCAGCTGACTGACGTAACTATGACACGTTGTCACATTGAGTTCAGCTGCCGCTGCTACACATTAAAATCAGCTTTGAATAATGACAAATAAGGAAGCAACAACACGCAAAAGTTTGATGTGTGTGTTATTGACAAGAAGATGACATAACTGCATTTCACCTTGCACTGCACACATAGTTGACTTCTTTAACACTTCAAATAAACAGCTGTTTTTTTTTTCTTGTTTTTTTTTCTTTATTTAACCAGGTAAAAATCACATTGAGATCAAATATTTATTTTCCAAGGGAGACCTGGCCAAGAGGGCAGCAGCAAGGTTACATTAAAAACAGTAAACAACACGTAAAACATCAAATGTACAACATTAAAACTTGCTGACATAACACATGTGCATACAGACAAGGTAGACTGCAATCCTTTCACAGAAGCTTTAAACTCATTCAATGTACCGTATTTTCCGCACCATAAGCCGCCCTGGGTTATAAGCCGCGCCTTCAATGAACGGCATATTTCAAAACTTTGTCCACCTATAAGCCGCCCCGTGTTATAAGCCGCATCTAACTGCGCTAAAAGGAATGTCAAAAAAACAGTCAGATAGGTCAGTCAAACTTTAATAATATATTAAAAACCAGCGTTCTAACAACTCTGTTCACTCCCAAAATGTACGGTAATGTGCAAAAGTGCAATCACAAACATAGTAAAATTTAAAATAGTGCAGAGCAATAACATCAATAACTTAATGTTGCTCGAACGTTAATGTCACAACACACAAAATAAACATAACGCTCACTTTCTGAAGTTATTCTTCATTCATAAATCCCTCGAATTCTTCTCCTTCGGTGTCCGAATTAAAAAGTTGGGCGAATACGGGATCCAAAATGGCCGGCTGCGTCTCGTCGAAGTCATTGCCTTCCGGAAAGCTCGGACCACAGTTGTGACCGAAATATCCGCCCAGGCATTTACGATCCACTGGCAGATGTTGGCGTATGTCGTCCGGCGCTGTCTCCCTGTCTTAGTGAAGGTGTGTTCGCCTTCGGTCATCCATTGTTCCCACGCCGTTCGCAGTCGTGCTTTAAATGCCCTGTTGACACCAATATCGAGCGGTTGGAGTTCTTTGGTTAATCCACCCGGAATGATGGCGAGTGTTGTATTTGTGTGCTTCACTTGTTTTTTGACACCATCTGTGATGTGGGCGCGCATGGAGTCTATATCAACATGGAACACACAAAGGAAATGAAACGTAATACCCGCGCGCTTCTTCTTCTACGGGGGCGGGTGGTTGCTTACCGTAGAAGAAGAAGCGCTTCCTCTTCTACGGGGGCGGGTGCTTACCTTGGCAGTTGCTTACCATAGAAGAAGAAGCGCTTCCTCTTCTACGGGGAAAAAAGATGGCGGCTGTTTACCGTAGTTGCTAGACCGAAACTTTATGAAAATAAATATTTATATTAATCCATATATAAGGTGCACCGGGTTATAAGCCGCACTGTCAGCTTTTGTGAAAATTTGTGGTTTTTAGGTGCGGCTTATAGTGCGGAAAATACGGTAACAAGGGTTTGAAGTTGAATATTGGATTGTAGGTTATTCCAAGCCTTCGCTGCTGAAAACCTAAATGCTTTCTTGCCCAGTTCAGTTCTTACTTTGGGGACGACAAATTGCAGAACATTCATTGAAAAAAGATTGTGACTTCCTTGTTTCTTTGTTAAAAGACAAGACAGATAAGATGGGGTGATACCCAGAATGGTTTTGTAGATGAACACGTACCAATGATTGAGGCGTCGAGCACATAAAGATGTCCAGTTAACCATTGAGTATAACACACAATGGTGAGTAAGTTAACCATTGAGTATAACACACAATGGTGAGTAAGTTAACCATTAAGTATAACACACAATGGTGAGTAAGTTAACCATTGAGCATAACACACAATGGTGAGTAAGTTGGTGATGAATCTCAGTGCCCCGTGGTACACACTATCCAGCTTGTGGAGACAACCAGCAGTAGCATTCATGTACAACACATCTCCATAGTCAATAACAGGTAAAAAGGTTGTTTCCACCAATTTCTGTTTCACAGTAAAAGAAAAGCAAGACTTGTTTCTATAATAAAATCCCAGTAAAAGTTTCAGTTTTCTTTACAACATACTGAATGTGTTCCTTAAAACTCGAGTGGTCATCAATTAAAAATCCTAAATATTTCAAAGCAGATACTAACACAATTTGTTGCCCATTTCTTGTTCAAATGTTCTCACACAGTGCTGATCTTACAGTTTTTGATGTGGTAAAGAACATGTTTTTTCTGCATTTAAAAGCAGTTGAAGATAGCAAAGTTGTTCTTGTACTCTGTCAAATGCATGTTGTAGATATTTAAAGGCCTCAGCAGGAGTGGGTGCTGTGCAGTATATGACAGTATCATCAGCGTAGGAATGGAAAGTTGAGTTCGGAATATTCTGTCCAAGATTATTAATTATTAATTTATAATGGGCCCAACACAGAACCTTGAGGGACACCCTTTTTTTCAGTTGCAGTACTTCCGAGAAGGAACCCTCTATCTGAACAGCCTGAGTTCTGCTTGTGAGGTCATTTGCAAACCATCCAACTGCTTGCTGAGAAAAACCAATAGCTGAAAGACTTTGATTAAAATGACATGATCAACAGTATCAAATGCCTTTGAAAAGTCAATAAAGAGAGACAGACAGCACTGCTTCTTGTCAAGAGCTTCAGTTACATCATTTATAAACTTCATAGCAGCAGTAACAGTACTTGGATTTCTGCCAAAACCTGACTGAAATGGTGACAGAATAAAGTTGGTGTCCAAAAAGTCTTTTATCTGTTCACTGATAAGGGATTCAAGCACTTTTGCCAGAACAGAGAGTTTAGAGATCGGTCTGTAATTATTTAGATTACTAGGGTCACCTCCTTTTAATAGGGGGATTACAAGGGCAGATTTCCAATCCAAGGGATTTCATTTGAAATTAGAGTAAGGTTAAAAATGTGAGTCAGTGGTCCAGCTATAATTTCAGCTGCCAACTTTAGGAAGAGCGGCTCCAATTTATCTGAGCCAGCTGGCTTTCTAGGTTTAAGTTGTTTTCGAGCCCTCATGACCTCTGTTGTGGTAAAGGGCGTAAAATTAAAAACCTGGGTATTTTCAACGGTTCTTTCCGGAGTTAGCGGAACTTCAGTAGAGTTGTCCGAATTATAGAGAAAACCAGAGGAAATAAAATGATTATTATAATGACTACCCATTTCTCTTCTGTCACCTACTCTGACGCCATCAACAAGTATACTAGGTGGGAGATTGACTGAATTACAGCAGGCGGACAAAGATTTGATGATTTTCCAAAACTTCTTTGGGTGTTTGAGGTTTTCAGTTGTTGTGGAGAAATACAATTCTAATTTTGACTTTCCGAAGGAGAGAGGTAAATTGTTTTCTTAATTGTCTAAAATTCAACCAATCTGCTTCTAACCCTGACTTGCGTGCCCTGGCCCAAGCAGCATTACGCTCATGCAATACATCTGACAGGTCCGATGTAAACCACTGATTGTCACGTCCTTTAACCCTACATTTTCTAAAAGGGGCATGTTTGTTCACTATACTCAAGAAGTTTTCGTGAAAATATTTCCAAGCCAGTTCAACATTATCAAAAAGAGCAATTCTAGATGCAAGTCATGTAAAAAAGCTTGCGTCTCAAATAATTTAATATAATGTTTTTCAAGAAGACGAGGCTTGCTTTTAGGAATCCTTGTGTCTCGCACTACTGCAATCACACAATGATCACTCACATCATTAGGGAAAACACCAGATGCAACACATTTAAAGGGCATATTTGTTAGAATTAAGTCAATGAGTCTAGCTTTTTGAGGGCATTTAGGATTAGGTCTTGTAGCTGAGTTAATTAATTGTGTTAAATTTAGAGATTCACACTGTGCTTTCAAAGAGTCAGACACAGATGTGAGCCAGTCCCAGTTCAAATCACTATTTCATTGTATTTCAGTTGAGACAGAAGCTTCACAAGAGTAGATAGGGAATTACTAGGGGCAGATGGAGGCCTATAACAACCCACTACCATAATGTGGTGATTTCTAGCTAATTCAATTTCAAGTGCTAACAGTTGAAGTTCTTTACTTACTGATTCAGAGAGCACTAATTTAACATCAAACCTCTGCTTAATATATATGGCCACTCCACCACCTTTTCTTTGTCGGTCAGTACGATAGACATTATAGCCATGAATGTAAATATCTTTATCAAGCACAGATTGTTTAAGCCAAGTTTCAGATAAGACTACAATATCAGCATTTGTTGAGTTTATCCAGATCTTTATCATATCCAGTTTAGGGAGTAAACTCCGAACATTGATATGAATAATCCCAAGACCAGATCTAGTTTTAAAATCCGCAGGTGTAAAACATTGTGTAGGTGTATCAGGGCCTGGATTAGTCTCAACATTTCCTGAGAGCAATAACAATAATATAACTAAACATTTGCGCTTAAAGTTACCATCTTTTGAGTTGGTCTTTAATCTGTGAAAGTAAGTGCTCACAATAGGGGAGGATGCAGTAATGTTGACGTGATCTGTCAAAACAAGGAAACAATAAGAATGAATGGACTCTACCATAGTATGCAGCCTTTTTGTTTTGTCCAAAGTCACAGAAATCTTCAACTGAGATAAGGCCGAGGTTATTTTGTATTTTCTATGATGAAATGTCAAATTATCAAAGTTGTCATCTTGAAGTAGCATAGCTCGTGAGCGGGGTGACCAGACCAATTTAGGACACCAGTAAAACCACACAAAAGTATAAAACACAATATAATAATTTGTGACATAGCGAGAGGAGAAGTTACACTTGTTTTACCATTTTTGAAGATGTTAGCAGACAGGGCTGAAGACTATCAACCAAGGCCGATGGGTGGAAGCCCGTAAACGAAGCCACTGGCTGAAGGCAAACAGCAGGTCGATGGAAGGCTAGTAGGCAGGTCGATGGTGGAAGGCTGGTAGGCAGATCGATGGTGGAAGGCTAGCAGGCAGGTCGATGGTGGAAGGTTGGTAGACAGGCCGATGGTGGAAGGCTAGCAGGCAGGCCGATGGTGGAAGGCTAGCAGGCAGGCCGATGGTGGAAGGCTGGTAGGCAGGTTGATGGTGGAAGGCTAGTAGGCAGGTCGATGGTGGAAGGCTAGCAGCAGTCAGGCCGATAGTGGAAGGCTAGCAGCAGTCAGGCCGATGGTGGAAGGCTGGCAGGCAGGCCGATGGTGGAAGGCTAGCAGCAGTCAGGCCGATGGTGGAAGGCTAGCAGCAGTCAGGCCGATGGTGGAAGGCTGGCAGGCAGGCCGATGGTGGAAGGCTAGCAGCAGTCAGGCCGATGGTGGAAGGCTAGCAGGCAGGCCGATGGTGGAAGGCTAGCAGCAGTCAGGCCGATGGTGGAAGGCTAGCAGGCAGGCCGATGGTGGAAGGCTAGCAGCAGTCAGGCCGATGGTGGAAGGCTAGCAGGCAGGCCGATGGTGGAAGGCTAGCAGCAGTCAGGCCGATGGTGGAAGGTTAGCAGCAGTCAGGCCGATGGTGGAAGGATAGCAGGCAGGCCGATGGTGGAAGGTTAGCAGCAGTCAGGCCGATGGTGGAAGGATAGCAGGCAGGCCGATGGTGGAAGGTTAGCAGCAGTCAGGCCGATGGTGGAAGGATAGCAGGCAGGCCGATGGTGGAAGGCTAGCAGCAGTCAGGCCGATGGTGGAAGGCTAGCAGCAGTCAGGCCGATGGTGGAAGGCTAGCAGCAGGCAGGCCGATGGTGGAAGGCTAGCAGCAGTCAGGCTGATGGTGGAAGGCTAGTAGCAGGCAGGCCGAATAGTGCTAGCTGTCTGCTACTACTACCTGAACAGGTGGATTATAGGCAGTGTTGGGTTAGTTACTGAAAACCAGTAACTAGTTACAGTTACTAGTTACTTTATTTCAAAAGTAACTCAGTTACTTACACCAAAAAGTAATGCGTTACTGAGAAAAGTAACTATTTAGTTACTTATTTTTTTCTCCCTTTTTTTTTTAAGGCTCCCAATAATGCCCTTTTAGCCTTCATTTCAGTACTGTTATTGCACTGGAGAATAATACAATCTGTTGATCAACTTGACATGCATTTGCATTACTGAACTCTGCTAAGCAATGTGGTCTACATTCAACACACAAAGACAAAGATATGTTTCAAAGGGCCAATTTATTTCAGGCCACAACAAATTGACAAAACTATTTGAAATAGCTGCAACATAACATACATAAGTAACAAACTGCATAATAACAACATAGCTTTAAAGCTGGCTTCACCCAAGGAAGGCACACATGACATACACAAAGCCTAACCAGGCATTTTTTTCTCTCAAGGAATTGTGAAAAAAAATCATGTATTCAGGAGATCAACACTGTACTGAAGCCCAGAACACTCTACGCATTTCCCCAGTTTTAGTTTAGAGATAAGGAAAGATTGGCCTGGCCCACTAGCATCATTAGAGTGATGTGATAATCAAACACTTTAGAAGTCTAGAATGAAAGAGTATATAAGAGAATTGACAGTGTGTACCTTCAATGATGAGCAGAGGCAGAGTTTGGAGTGTTTTCTTTAGCTCGCTTTCCATGTTTATGTACTCTCTGTCCAGGTACTTGGAACATGTTTTCCGTGCCATTTGTTGTTTGACGCCAGTATCATGCTAATTAGCTGCCTGAAAATGGGTGACTCCACTGTAGAAATAGCCTGCATGTCTTCTAGCACATACAACATTGATAGAGCAATGGCTCTATCAATGTTGTCCTGGCTAGCAGTGCCTCGTTAAAATCCTTAGGTGGAGGTGAAGTGGCATCGGAGTCTGTGTCTCTCTTTACTAGCTTCATCAAAGCATGTTGCTTATATGACGTGGCAAAGTTGGGAGAGTGGCCGTGCCAGCAATCTGAGGGTTACTGGTTCAATCCCCACCTTCTACCATCCTAGTCACGTCCGTTGTGTCCTTTAGCAAGACACTTCACCCTTGCTCCTGATGGGTCCTGGTTAGTGCCTTGCATGGCAGCTCCCTCCATCAGTGTGTGAATGTGTGTGTGTGAATGGGTGAATGTGGAAATAGTGTCAAAGCGCTTTGAGTTCCTTAAAAAGGTAGAAAAGCTATACAAGTATAACCCATTTATGTAGCTGTTTCAGCAGATTTGAATTGCTGTTTTGGGCAGTATTCCCGGGCGCGGTCACTGCTGCTGCTCATTGCTCCCCTCACCTCCCAGGGGGTGATCAAGGGTGATGGGTCAAATGCAGAGAATAATTTCACCACACCTAGTGTGTGTGTGTGACAATCATTGGCACTTTAACTTTAGGGGCAGCACGGTGGAAGAAGGGTTAGTGCGTCTGCCTCACAATACGAAGGTCCTGAGTAGTCGTGAGTTCAATCCCGGCCTCGGGATCTTTCTGTGTGGAGTTTGCATGTTCCGCCCGTGACTGCGTGGGTTCCCTCCGGGTACTCCGGCTTCCTCCCACCTCCAAAGACATGCACCTGGGGATAGGCCCCTCCCACCTCCAAAGACATGCACCTGCAGTGTTTCCCACAGGACGGGCATCTATTTGTGGTGGTGTGGTCGGGTGGCGGCAGCGGCGATGCCCAAGAAGAACGCGGAGTTGGAATATAATTACAACATTTTATGTACATATTTATATACAGATTTGAACAATTAGTGATTCACTGAAATATATTTATTAATTGTGGTTCTTACAAAAAATATATCTTATAAAATATAAAAGCTAAAATGTCTCTTAAAGCTCTGCCCCTTTAATTAGTGAATACTAAATAATTTAACTTTAGCCTGCTACTACAACCATATTATTTACCAGCAACATGAAGTGAAACAGAGGCAGAGGTGTCCTGCCACAGTCAGTCAACCTCCTCCTCCTCCTCCTGCTGCTGAACAGGTCGCACCTGTGGTCCGGACTGTAGGCCTACCTCCTCTCCAAGTCGAGCCCTTTTCGGCCGTTGAAAATATTTTTCTATACTCATCTGTGTGAAGGAGTGAACATCCAACATTAGAATTTATTACTAACGAGCAGAACCGCTCTATGTACAGTGCCGTCTAACCTTAAGCGGCAGCAGCTCAACACATGCAGGGTTCAACGTTAAGGTTTTTTCTACTTGCCCGACTTCTCAAATCTACTTGCCCCAATATTTTTACTTGTCCTGCCTAGGTTTTTTTCTGGCTGTGTAGTGCTCATGGCTTATATCTTACTAAAATCCTTCCCGTTGACTATTTACAACACTACACAGTATTTATTATTATTATTATTTATCTATAATTACATTTAAATGGCATTGCATACATGTAAAATTAAATGCTATTTCACATTATTTGACCAGTAGCAGTTACACCCATCTGAACAGGTCAGCCACCTGTTTAAAGCCCGATCACAGTTGAAATCTTAAAATGAAGGGCCTTTAATGGCCAAAACATTAACCTGGACAACATTTTAACAGCTGGTTGGCTCAGATTTGATTCTTTTCATTGCATTCACATGCTGCAGTGGACAGTGGACAATTTAGCTTCAGTCCATGTGTGTTTATTGACAACATGGTTATAACCTGGACACGTTAGCTCGTCGGTATTGTAACACGTGACTGTTACTACGTGCGTCTGCCCCGGGCCACGAGTCAAACAGCGGCGGTGTTAATGAAGCAGCGTCAGGCTGCTCACCGTCAGTGAAACGCTCGGTGAAATCACGGATTAACGTTAAATATATGACGAGCCGCGAGCGATGCAGCTATAACCTATCTACAAGTGATGGGTTGATGAGGCGTCATGAAGCGTTTCGACACATTGCAAAACTGTATTGATACTGTGTCGATACTGTGTCACTAAATACTGACATCTGCTGGACATTAAAAATCCCTACAGGCAACCTATGGACCGACTCAACTGACACTGATTTTATGACCTAGTACAGTGGTTCTCAAATGGGGGTACGCGAACCCCTGGGGGTACTTGAAGGTATACCAAGGGGTACGTGAGATTTTTAAAAAATATTCTAAAAATAGCAACAATTCAAAAATCCTTTATAAATATATTTCTTGAATAATACTTCAACAAAATATGAATGTAAGTTCATAAAGTCAGTGAAGCACAAGCTCAGGTTTGTCACTAAAATGTCTGTCAAAAAGAACTGTGAAAAGAAATGCAACAATGCAATATTCAGTGTTGACAGCTAGATTTTTTGTGGACATGTTCCATAAATATTGATGTTAAAGATTTTTTTTTTTGTGAAGAAATGTTAAGAATTAAGTTGATAAATCCAGATGGATCTCTAATACAATCCCCAAAGAGGGCACTTTAAGTTGATGATTACTTCTATGTGTAGAAATCTTTATTTATAATTGAATCACTTGTTTATTTTTCAACAAGTTTTTAGTTATTTTTATATCTTTTTTTCTAAATAGTTCAAGAAAGACCACTACAAATGAGCAATATTTTGCACTGTTATACAATTTAATAAATCAGAAACTGATGACATAGTGCTGTATTTTACTTCTTTATCTTTTTTTTTTGCAACCAAAAATGCTTTGCTCTGATTAGGGGGTACTTGAATTTAAAAAAACAAATCACAGGGGGTACATTGCTGAAAAAAGGTTGAGAACCACTGACCTAGTATATACAATAATATAAACCAAGTCATTGTATTTCATTTAGGATTATTTCATAACTTCATTTAAATAAAAATATATTTTTTGTCTTTTTTAGACACAGTCAATAAATAATGTGAACATGTATCATAACATGGAAATCTAAGAGAACGTGTTGTGAATGAGGATGCTTGTGGACCTGGAAATTATTATTTAATTTTTTTTACACATTTTTATTTAAAAAAAAACAGTTTTTTCAACGTATTCAATTTTAGACGCTTTCTCTTCTTAGTTATTATTTCTCCGGCTGTAGAAAAGAGCCGCTCACAGGGCACAGAGGAGGCGGGAGTGCGACACAGTTCGCGTATCGGTCACGTGACCAAAACAGCTCATGATCGGTCACGTGACTTTCAAAAAGCGGTACGCGCACCGACACAGGGTTTCGCTCTTTGAGCTCGACGCATGCGCCGATGCATCGGTGTTGCCGGACCCATCACTACTATCTACCTATAACCTGTAAAAATTAAGCAATGCTACCACGCTAGCAAGCGTTAGCTAGCCGACTATGAGCCACCAAGCTGCTAACTGTCGCCAAAAGGCACCATTTAAGTTTTTTTCCCCATGGCATCCTGGATCAAGGCTTTCAGCAGCTTTTGGACGTTTGAGGTAGAAACGTAGGAAGCGCCATCATTATGAAAAGTAGCCGGCGAGTATTTTGATTCCGTCCGTCCGTCCCTCTTCTTCTTCTTCTTCTTCTTCTTCTGGCCCACCAGGTGAATTAAGTGCTATTGCATAGTGCATAGTAGGCTACTGCCACCTACTGCACCTGAGGTGTAACTACAAGCAACATTCACAGACAGTCCCATTGCTTTTATGAGCGGTCGACCGAGTCAAAAGCCGAAAAATCCATTTGTGGCGGACGTAATTCTTTCGTGGCGGGCCGCCACAAATAAATGAATGTTTGGGAAACACTGTCTGTATCAAGCACAGATTGTTTAAGCCAAGTTTCAGATAAGACTACAATATCAGCATTTGTTGAGTTTATCCAGATCTTTATCATATCCAGTTTAGGGAGTAAACTCCGAACATTGATATGAATAATCCCAAGACCAGATCTAGTTTTAAAATCCGCAGGTGTAAAACATTGTGTAGGTGGATCAGGGCCTGGATTAGTCTCAACATTTCCTGAGAGCAATAACAATAATATAACTAAACATTTGTGCTTAAAGTTACCATCTTTTGAGTCGGTCTTTAATCTGTGAAAGTAAGTGCTCACAATAGGGGAGGATGCAGTAATGTTGACGTGATCTCTCAAAACAAGGAAACAATAAGAATGAATGGACTCTACCATAGTATGCAGCCATTTGGTTTTGTCCAAAGTCACAGAAATCTTCAACTGAGATAAGGCCGAGGTTATTTTGTAGCTGCCACTATGATGAAATGTCAAATTATCAAATATGTCAAACTGTGCATCTTGAATTAGCATAGCTCGTGAGTGGGGGTGACCAGACCCATTTGGGACACCAGTAAAACCACACAAAAGTATAAAACACAATATAATAATTTGTGACATAGTGAGAGGAGAAGTTCCACTTGTTTCACCACTTTTGAAGATGTTAGCAGACAGGGCTAAAGACTAGCAACCAAGGCCGACAGGTGGAAGCCCGTAGACGAAGCCAATGGCTGGAGGTAAACAGCAGGCCGATGGAAGGCTAATAGGCAGGTCGATGGTGGAAGGCTAGCAGGCAGGTCGACGGTGGAAGGCTAGCAGGCAGGTCGATGGTGGAAGGCTAGCAGGCAGGTCGATGGTGGAAGGCTAGCAGGCAGGTCGATGGTGGAAGGCTAGCAGGCAGGTTGATGGTGGAAGGCTAGCAGGCAGGTCGATGGTGGAAGGCGAGTGGCGCGGTTGGTAGAGTGGCCGTGCCTGAGGGTTCCTGGTTCAATCCCCACCTTCTACCAACCTAGTCACGTCTGTTGTGTCCTTGAGCAGGACACTTCACCCTTGCTCCTGATGGGTCGTGGTAAGCGCCTTGCACGGCAGATCCCGCCATCAGTGTGTGAATGAGTGAATGAGACGGGATGAGTTTGCTAAGTACAAAAATGAGTCGAAATTTTTGAATGAAATAAACTGCTGTTCTAAATGTGTCCTCTAGATGTCGCAATAGCAATTCTTTGTATCTTTGTAGATGATGCTACATATGTAAAACACAACTAAAACACATGATGTTAGCGCACCAGTCGGGGAAAATGAACAAACTACATCAATAACATCCTGTAATTTGATTTTGATATTATTTATTTATCTTGATAGATTGAAAATGAACACCAATGAGTTGACTGATGAACATTATCACATAATTCATTCTGAAAGTGTAAAAAAGGACAACTAAAGATATAATACTATTGTATGTAAAAAAAACAAAAAAAAAACATGATTTGTACATTTTCAGAATGTGTTTGTTCTATTTTTAAACAAAGAAAACAATCTGCAATTGTCTTTATTTTTACGTTATCTTGCCGTAATTTTACCAGTCGGGCCAACTTGGAGTAGATCTTCCTCCATGTGGCCCCCATCTAAAATTAGTTTAAACACCCCTGGCCGAGTTCTTCCTGCGAAAAGCAGATACGAGAAAAAAATCTAATTATTAAACAGAATAGATCCCTAAAGATTTGTTGAGTAATATCAAAGATTATCCATCGGTGGCGTTCCCAGACATGTGGAACTATTTTGAGTTCCAGACGTCATTCTACGCCACAAATTGTGGTTAAGTTTAGAGATAAAGTTTAGGTGTCATAGACCGTATACAGAATAAAATATTTACACACTTTATATCAGTGAGTGTAAAGTTAAAGGACAACATTATCACCAGACCTATGTAAGCGTCAATATATACCTTGATGTTGCAGAAAAAAGACCATATATTTTTTTAACCGATTTCCGAACTCTAAATGGGTGAATTTTGGCAAATTAAACGCCTTTCTAATATTAGCTCTCAGAGCGATGACATCACAACGTGACTTCACATCTGGAAGCAATCCGCAATCTGCCCAAATCAGCTCTGTTATTTTCCGTTTTTTCGACTGTTTTCTTGTACCTTGGAGACATCATGCCTCGTCGGTGTGTTGTCGGAGGGTGTAACAACACGAACAGGGACGGATTCAAGTTGCACCAGTGGCCCAGAGATGGGAAAGGGGCAAGAAATTGGACGTTTGTTCCGCACACTTTACCGACGAAAGCTATGCTACGACAGAAATGGCAAGAATGTGTGGATATCCTGCGACACTTAAAGCAGATGCATTTCCAATGATGAATTCAAAGAAATCTGCCGCCAGACCCCCATTGAATCTGCCGGAGTGTGTGAGCAATTCAGGGACAAAGGGCCTTGGTAGCACGGCAAGCAATGGCGGCAGTTTGTTCCCGCAGACGAGCGAGTTAAACCCCCTGGATGTCTTGGCTCACACCGTCCCTTATGCCACCGAAGATGATCAAGAGAAGAATATCGACCCTAGCTTCCCTGGCCTGCTGACATCAACTCCAAAACTGGACGGATCAGCTTTCAGGAAAAGAGAGCGGATGAGGGTATGTCTACAGAATATATTAATTGATGAAAATTGGGCTGTCTGCACTCTCAAAGTGCATGTTGTTGCCAAATGTATTTCATATGCTGTAAACCTAGTTCATAGTTGTTAGTTTCCTTTAATGCCAAACAAACACATACCAATCGTTGGTTAGAAGGCGATCGCCGATTTCGTCCTCGCTTTCTCCCGTGTCGCTGGCTGTCGTGTCGTTTTCGTCGGTTTCGCTTGCATACGGTTCAAACCAATATGGCTCAATAGCTTCAGTTTCTTCTTCAATTTCGTTTTCGCTACCTGCCTCCACACTACAACCATCCGTTTCAATACATGCGTAATCTGTTGAATCGCTTAAGCCGCTGATATCCGAGTCTGAATCCGGGCTAATGTCGCTCTAGCTTGCTGTTCTTTCCGCCATGTTTGTTTGTATTCACTATGTGACGTCACAGGAAAATGGACGGGTGTTTATAACGATGGTTAAAATCAGGCACTTTGAAGCTTTTTTTAGGGATATTGCGTGATGGGTAAAATTTTGAAAAAAACTTCGAAAAATATAATACGCCACTGGGAACTGATTTTTAATGGTTTTAACCATTCTGAAATTGTGATAATGTTCCCCTTTAAGAATGCCTCAATCATTGCTGCCTTGTACTTATAAAAAAAACTTGCTCCTCATCAAATTTCCAAGTCTGTTTTTGGACTCACTTTTGAATTAACTTTAGTGGCTGGGACAAAAGGAAGTATTTCCCGTGTTTTTATTGGTTGTTTTGTTACACTCCTTTAACACAACACACTAAAGAACACAAATAATGTCATTGTGTTAACAGTGTCAGTCCAAAACTATTTCTATTCTCTCTTTATTTTATTTACTTATTTACCCAACAGACGTTCAACAGCCCTTTCACATTAAAGAGGAAGAGGATGATCCACAGCCCACCTACATTAAAAAGGAAGAGGAGCATCCACAGCCCACCCACATTAAAGAGGAAGAGGAGGATCCACACATGAAAGAGGAAGAGGAGGGAGAGTGTGTTGTAGGGCAGGAGGAGGATGATGTCAGCAAGTTTCCACTGACTGTTGTCTCTGTGAAGACTGAAGAGCATGAAGACAAAGCACCTGAGTCCTCACAGCTTCATCACAGTCCAAGTAAGCACATATCATTTTATTCTCAGGGCATTCAATCCATCACAACTGGACTGTTCACTTTGTCTTAGAAGACTCATCCAAGTAGGCTTCATCACTTCATGCTCATACACTTCAAGTCTTAAATCTAATCATTGGAATTTAGAGGGGAACTGCACTTTTTGGGAATTTTTCTATCGTTCACAATCATTATGAAAGACATGATGGTGGATATATTAAAAAAAGTAAAAAAATCACATTCTAATTAGGGCTTGGCGATATGGCCATTTATTAATATGTGGATATGTTTAGGCCATGTCACGATACACCATATATATGTGGATATGTTTAGGCCATGTCACGATACACCATATATATGTTGATATGTTTAAGCCATGTTGCGATACACCATATACTGTATATATGTGGATATGTTTAGTCCATGTCACGATACACCATATATATGTGGACATGTTTAGGCCATGTCACGATACACCATATATATGTGGATATGTTTAGGCCATGTCACGATACACCATATCTATGTGGATATGTTTAGGCCATGTCACGATACACCATATATATGTGGATATGTTTAGGCCATGTCACGATACACCATATATATGTGGATATGTTTAGTCCATGTCACGATACACCATATATATGTGGATATGTTTAGGCCATGTCACGATACACCATATATATGTGGATATGTTTAGGCCATGTCACGATACACCATATATATGTGGATATGTTTAGGCCATGTCACGATACACCATATATATGTGGATATGTTTAAGCCATGTTGCGATACACCATATACTGTATATATGTGGATATGTTTAGTCCATGTCACGATACACCATATATATGTGGACATGTTTAGGCCATGTCACGATACACCATATATATGTGGATATGTTTAGGCCATGTCACGATACACCATATATATGTGGATATGTTTAGTCCATGTCACGATACACCATATATATGTGGATATGTTTAGTCCATGTCACGATACACCATATATATGTGGATATTTTGCCTTAGCCTTGAATGAGCACTTGATGCATATAATCACAGCAGTGTGATGATTCTATGTATCTACATTAAAACATTCTTCTTCATACTGCATTAATATATGCTACTTTTAAACTTTCATGCAGAGAGGGAAACCACAACTAAGTCTATTTAGCAAAAGTGTATTTATTAAACAGTTATTAAGCAGTGGCACAAACATTCATGTCATTTCAAAACAGAAAGTGCAAGACTGTCAAAGACATTTTTAAACAAGCCACTGTTTCCCACACATTCATTTATTTGTGGCGGCCCGCCACAAAATAATTACGTCCGCCACAAATAGATTTTTCGGCTTTTGACTCCCTCGACCGCTCATAAAAGCAATGGGACTCTGTTTGTGAATGTAGCTTGTAGTTACAACTCAGGTGCAGTAGGTGGTGGTAGCCTACTATGCATTGTAACTCCGCCAATAGTACTTAATTCACCTGGTGGGCTCGAAGAAGAAGACGACGACGACGAAGTAAAAGAAGAACGGACCGACCGGATCAAAATACGAGGGTAAGACGTCTTGGCAAACAAGTTCAAAAGTGGTCCGAACCTGTGCAGTGTGCAACACCGACTCGGATTTTCTTAATTTTTATTTTCGGGATTTGAATGCATTTATTTTGAAAGGACAGCTGGAGAGAGACTGGAGAGGGGGGATTGACGCGGAGCAAAGCGACTGTCAGGTGGAATCGAACTGGGTCGCCGCAGCGGGTGCTCTACCAGATGAGATAGGTTATAGCTGCATCGCTCGCGGCTCGTCATATATTTAATGTTAATCCGCGATTTCACCGAGCATTTCACTGACGGTGAGCAGCCTGATGCTGCTTCATTAACACCGCCGCTGTTTGACTCGGGGGCCGGGGCAGACGCACGCAGTAACAGTCACCTGTTTTCATACCGACGAGCTAACGTGTCCAGGTTATAACCCTGTTGTCAATAAACACACGTGGAGACGGTGCTTCAGGTACTGCAATAATACTGAAGCTAAATTGTCCACTGTCCACTGCAGCATGTGAATGCAATGAAAAGAATAAAATCTGAGCCAACCAGCTGTTAAAATGTTGTGCAGGTTAATGTTTTGGCCATTAAAGGCCCTTCATTTCAAGATTTCAACTGTGATCGGGCTTCAAACAGGTGGCTGACCTGTTCAGATGGGTGTAACTGCTACTGGTCAAATAATGTCAAATAGCATTTAATTTTACATGTATGCAATGCCATTTAAATGTAATTATAGATAATAATAATAATAAATACTGTGTAGTAGTAAGTAGTATAAGATATAAGCCATGAGCATTACACAGCCAGAAAAAAAACCTAGGCAGGACAAGTAAAAATATTGGGGCAAGTAGATTTGAGAAGACGGGCAAGTAGAAAAAAAGCTTAACGTTGAACCCTGCATGTGTTGAGCTGCTGCCGCTTAAGGTTAGACGGCACTGTACATAGAGCGCTTCTGCTCGTTAGTAATAAATTCTAATGTTGGATCACTCCTTCACGCAGATGAGTATAGAAAAATATTTTCAACAGCCGAAAAGGGCTGGACTTGGAGAGGAGGTAGGTCTACAGTCCGGACCACAGGAGGTATTATCAAAACGGTGTAGACACTTAGAAATCTCATAAGGAAAGTGAACAGACGTCCATCAGTGTGAAAATTAATTTGCTTCCAATACTTCCAGGCTTCAACTAGTGCCGCAGCTGGCTGAGGCAGTAAGAGAGGGTGAGGAGGAAGGGATAGTAAGTACGCAGGGAGATGTTGTAGGAGAGGAGGAAGACAGGCAGCATGTAGAGCCAGCTAGGGTGGAGGCAACAGGTGAGACTCAGAAAACACTGAGAAATAAAGCAGGGTCAGATCAGAAATGCACTTTTCTCATGAAAAGGGTCCTATTTTATATTCTTATGTGCCTTATAGAGAGGACCACGACAAAACATTGAGCGACTGGGTTCGATCCATCCATCCATCCATTTTCTACCGCTTATTCCCTTTGGGGTCGCGGGGGGCGCTGGAGCCTATCTCAGCTACAATCGGGCGGAAGGCGGGGTACACCCTGGACAAGTCGCCAGCTCATCGCAGGGCGGGTTCGATCCAGTATGGCTAAAAATGCCCCAATTTAAGTCATGGCTGTATAACACCCAGCACGGTAAGTTTAGTATCTTTATTGATAAAGTTAAAGTTAAATGATTTAGTATGCACTAATTAAAGGGGCAGAGCTTTAAGAGACATTTTAGCTTTTATATTTTATAAGATATATTTTTTATAAGAACCACAATTAATAAATATATTTCAGTGAATAACTAATTGTTCAAATCTGTATATAAATATGTACATAAAGTGTTGTAATTATATTCCAACTCCACGTTCTTCTTGGTCATCGCCGCTGCCGCCCCCCGACCACACCACCACAAATAGATGCCTGTCCTGTGGGAAACACTGATATATATATATATATATATATATATACATATATATAAATGCTGTTAAATGTAGCTTTGATGTGGCAAGCTACTTTTGCAGTGTAGCTTGTAGTGTAGCGTGCTACAATTCTCTGAGGATAGCTTAGCTCCATTTAATTGAGAGTAACTTGTAGCTTAGCTTACTACATTGTCCAGGTAGCTTGCCCATCACTGTCTATTTGGCCTAGCTCACATGTCAATAGTTTGAATACTGCAAACTTCAATACAGTAACACCTCATTTGTTCTGCAGACGTCCAGCGGGTGTCAGCGGGGAGTCATGAAGAGGAGTGGCACACCAGTGTGGGACAGAAGGAGCTACAGGCCCCCTCCCACATTAAAGAGGAGCAGCTTCATGATGAAGATGAAGCTCAGTCCTTACAGCTTCATCACAGTCAAAGTGAGGAGAACAGAGGGGCGGAGCTTGTAAGTCAACACATCACAGAAGCTGATGGAGAGCATTGTGAAGATATCAAGTCAGAACCAGACAGCATCTTTGCTCCACTGTCAGACATGGACCACATGAAGTCACACTCTTCTGATCACAGTGACCACATCCAAAAACATTTGGAGAGTAAAAATGACTCTAAAGGTGATACGAGACATCACACTAACAACAAACACTTTGACTGCTCTGAATGTGGGAAGTCATTTAGACTAAAAATTGATTTTACAAGACACATGAGAACACATATTGGAGAGAAACCTTTTACTTGCTCTGTTTGTAAGAAGAGTTTCTCCACAAAACCTAACATGACCACACACATGAGAATACACACTGGAGAGAAACCTTTTACTTGCTCTGTTTGTAAGAAGAATTTCTTGCAAAAGGTACACATGACCACACACATGAGAACACACACTGGAGAGAAACATTTTACTTGCTCTGTTTGTCAGAAGAGTTTCTCCAGTAAGCGAAATATGACCACACACATGAGAACACACACTGGAGAGAAACCTTTTGCTTGCTCAGCTTGTGCTAAAAGATTCTACTCTAAGAATGAGGTGATATTACACATGAGAATACATACTGGAGAGAAACCTTTTACTTGCTCTGTTTGTAAGAAGAGTTTCTCCATAAAGCGTAACATGACCACACACATGAGAACACACACTAGAGAGAAACCCTTTACTTGCTCTGTTTGTAGGAAGAGTTTCTCCAACAAGCATCACATGACCAGACACATGAGAACACACACTGGAGAGAAACCGTTTAATTGCTTTGCGTGTGTTAAAAGGTTCAGGTTTATGTATCAGGCCAGTAAACACAAGTGTGTAACAGTCATGGAAGCTGCAGGGATGTAAAAACACTTAAACAGTGATTGTGCTAAATGTAGTTTAAAAACACAGCATGTTTAATAAGAATGTATATTTGATGTTGTATGTAGTGCTTCTCATCTTCTAGTCTTATATGTTGTCCTGTACTTACTTTTTAAGTTGTGTGCATGTATTGAATATTATATATGTAGCTACTATTTTATTTTATTTTCTCATTGTTTAAAGAGATGGCATCTTATTTAAATTTGTTTTTTTTTGTGTCTTATAAAATCACACATTTTTTTGATTGCATTTTATTGATATTATTATCCAACTAAAAGTATGAATGAATAAAATGGTTAACAAAATGTGGACTCTGGTAGATTAGCAGCATTGTTACATCGAACTGTGCATGTTTGAACTGGGTCTTTCTGATGTCGTCCTGTGTGCCGTCATCTATCGACCACCCAAGTACCACAAAGACTTTATAACTGACTTTTCTGAATTTCTGGCTGAAATCCTGCCCAAATATGATCGTGTCCTTATTGTGGGTGATTTTAATATTCACACCTGCTGTCCAGATGAGCCGCTTTCCAGGAGCTTCCTGAATATAATCGACTCATTTAACTTTGTACAGTCTGTGTGTGGTTCTACACATGAACGCGGGCATACACTCGATTTAGTGCTCTCGTATGGTTTGTGTGTTTTTAATTTGGACATTTGCGACGCTGTGTTCTCTGATCACATGCCGATCCTGTTTGATATTGCCACGCAGTGTCCAGTTAAATTGTGCGCACCGCCCCAACGCTCTCGCATGTTTAATTCTTCGTCTCCTGCTCGGTTCTCCTCTATTTTTTCGACTCTTTGTGATGATAATTCTGCAGCATCTGTGTGTCTGAATACTGAAGAGTTGGTTTCTGGGTTCAACTCTATCTGTTTACAAACATTGGACACGATCGCGCCTTTCAAATGCCGCCGCTCTAAAGCCACGCCTCAGCCCTGGTTGAATGACGTCACTCGGGCTGCCAGGCGCGTATGTAGAAGAGCAGAGAGAAAATGGAAAAAAGACAGGCTGCATGTGTCCTTTGCCATTTTTAAAGAAAGCCTGTTTTCCTTTCAGATGACTGTAAAAGCAGAAATGAATATATATCTATTTCAGATTATATCTTCTAACTGTAACAACCCCAGAGTTCTGTTTAAAACTATTAACACTGTCATTGATGCTCCCAAATCTGCTGGTTTTGATGCTTCTTTTGAATTCTGTGAAAACTGTCTCCATTTTTTTCACTGACAAAATTGTGTCAACTAGAGCCAGTCTATCTCAGCCTTCATATGACCCTTCTGTTCCCCTGCATTTCTCTTCTGTTTTCCATCAGTTTGAGCCGGTGTCCTTTTCTTTTTTAAGTGACACAGTTAGTCATATGAAGCCCTCTGGTTCTCCTGCAGATGCCCTCCCACCTCGCCTGTTTAAGGAGGTACTTGCTACTATTGGATCAAGTGTCCTTAACATTATCAATAGTAGCCTCTCTTCTGGAATAGTTCCAGTAGAGTTTAAACATGCAGTGGTACGACCTCTACTTAAAAAACCCAGCCTCGACCCCTCTCTCCTCTCTAACTTCAGACCTATCTCTAATCTTCGATACATTTCCAAAATATTAGAGAAGGTTGTCTACAGTCAGTTGTTGCCCTTCTTAGAGGATAATGGTATCACTGAGCTGTTCCAGTCCGGTTTTAAAGCCCTCCACAGCACAGAGTCAGCGCTTCTAAAAGTTTTTAACGATATCCTCCTGTCCACTGATTCTGGTAAATATGTTGTCCTGGTGCTTTTAGATCTGTCTGCTGCGTTCCACACCGTCGACCACGCCACCTTAATCACTCGTCTTGAGAACTGTGTGGGCATTAAGGGCGTCGCCCTCAACTGGTTCCGGTCGTACCTAACCGACAGGAGTTTTTGTGTAAAAGTAGACAGTTTTATATCGTCCACAGCTCCTTTACCACATGGGGTCCCCCAGGGCTCAATCCTTGCCCCAATTTTATTTGCGCTTTACCTTCTCCCCCTTGGTTCTATTTTTAGGAAGTACAGTATTGCATTTCATTTTTATGCCGATGATTGCCAGATTTATTTTCCCATGGCACAAAATAACACGGTTCAACGTCTTATTGACTGCCTGCACGACATCAAAGTCTGGCTTTCAGCTAACTTCCTGAGCCTAAATGAAGATAAAACAGAAGTTATGTTGTTCGGTCCAAGTCGCTCTCCCTCCCCCAACGTTGACCTCGGCACTCTGACCCCGTATCTCAGCGACTCTGTCACAAACCTGGGGGTAAAGTTTGACTCAGATTTTAAATTCGAAAAACAAATCAGCAGCGTCGTTCAAAAAAGCTTTTATCAATTACGCCAAATAGCGAAAGTGAAACCGCTTCTATCAAGACATGATCTTGAGAAATTAATCCACGCTTTTATCTCGACTCGTCTTGATTATTGTAATGCCCTGTATGTTGGCATTAGCCAGGCCTCCCTCGCCCGCCTGCAGCTCGTGCAGAACTCTGCTGCTCGTCTGCTAACACAGACCCGCAGACGTGAGCACATCACCCCTATTTTAGCGTCCCTTTACTGGCTCCCTGTGCGTTACCGAATACATTTTAAACTCCTTTTATTTGTTTTTAAATGTCTAAACAACCTCGCGCCAACCTATCTCTCCGACCTCCTTCAGCCTTACTGCCCCACCTGATCCTTAAGATCAGCCGATCAGCTGCTGTTGACGGTCCCTGACACAAGGCTGAAGCTTAGAGGTGACAGAGCTTTCGCCGTTGCTGCTCCCAAGCTCTGGAACGACCTACCCCTGAGTGTTAGACAAGCCTCCTCTCTTCCTGTTTTTAAATCTCTCTTAAAAACATACTTTTATTCCATGGCTTTTAACACTGAGTGATATCCATCCTGCAATGGCGCCCCATAATACACCTGCTGTGATCCTGTTTTTATGTTTTTATTAATTCTATTTTAATTATTTATTTTTTTTCGTGTTCTGTTTGTGTTGTGTTGTGTTTGCTCGGTACTCGTTTTATCTTTTAACCTGCTCATTGTACAGCACTTTGGCTACCCCTGTGGTAAATTTTAAATGTGCTCTATAAATAAAGTTGATTTGATTTGATTTGATGGATGTTAACTACTGCAAAACATCAACAAAGAAGAAAAATGCTGAAGTTAGCAACACATCACTGAACTTTAGAGCCATCGTGAGTGGAGTTGCTTGTTTTTATTGCTGCATTTGTACTTATTTCACCTCACATCTTCACTTTTAATCCTAAAGTCTTCTTCACATACCGTATTTTCCGCACTATAAGGCGCACCGGATTATTAGCCGCACCTTCAATGAATGGCATATTTCATAACTTTGTCCACCAATAAGCCGCCCCGGACTATAAGCCGCGCCTACGCTGCGCTAAAGGGAATGTCAAAAAAACAGTCAGATAGGTCAGTCAAACTTTAATAATATATTAAAAACCAGCGTTCTAACAACTCTGTTCACTCCCAAAATGTACGCAAATGTGCAATCACAAACATAGTAAAATTCAAAATAGTGCAGAGCAATAGCAACATAATGTTGCTCGAACGTTAATGTCACAACACACAAAATAAACATAGCGCTCACTTTCTGAAGTTATTCTTCATTCGTAAATCCTTCGTCTTCGGTGTCCGAAGTGAAAAGTTGGGCAAATTTACGATCCACTGGCGGATGTTGGCGTCGTCAGGCGCTGCCTCCTCGTCTTAGTGAAGGTGTGTTCGCCTTCTGTCATCCATTGTTCCCACGCAGTTAGCAGTCTAGCTTCGAATGCCCTGTTGACACCAATATCTAGCGGCTGGAGGTCTTTTGTCAATCCACCCGGAATGACGGCGAGTATTGAATTAAACGCGTAAGCGTGTCTCTCAATGTGCTGTTATGAGCTATCAAATATAACAACTACACTACCCAGCATGCAACGATAGTTACGAGCATGCGCGGTAGCCCTGAGAAGCGTTGTTGTATGCTGGGAGTTAGAATGAGGTTATGAGCACGCTGTGAGTAAACGTTGAGAACTCAGTTAACACGCCTCGTCTGCATTATTTATAATTAGACAGACAACACACTTAATAGGAGCCATTTTGGGGTCTTTACATAAACACACAAATGGAAATGAAACGTCACATATCCCAGCATGCACCGCGCGCTTCTTCGTCATCCATTGTTCCCACGCAGTTAGCAGTCTAGCTTCGAATGCCCTGTTGACACCAATATCTAGCGGCTGGAGGTCTTTTGTCAATCCACCCGGAATGACGGCGAGTATTGAATTAAGCGCGTAAGCGTGTCTCTCAATGTGCTGTTATGAGCTAGCAAATATAACAACTACACTACCCAGCATGCAACGATAGTTACGAGCATGCGCGGTAGCCCTGAGAAGCGTTGTATGCTGGCAGTTAGAATGTGGTTATGAGCAAACGTTGAGAACTCAGTTAACACGCCTCGTCTGCATTATTTATAATTAGACAGACAACACACTTAATAGGAGCCATTTTGGGGTCTTTACATAAACACACAAATGGAAATGAAACGTCACATATCCCAGCATGCACCGCGCGCTTCTTCTACGGGGAAAAAAGATGGCGGCTGTTTACCGTAGTTGCGAGACCTAAACTTTATGAAAATGAATCTTAATATTTATCCATATATAAAGCGCACCGGGTTATAAGGCGCACTGTCAGCTTTTGAGAAAATTTGTGGTTTTTAGGTGCGCCTTATAGTGCGGAAAATACGGTATATTGTTGTAGGCTTCTAACATTTATGTTTCTGATGTGTGTGTGTAGTCTGTGGAAAGGGTTGTTGTCACTTGTGGATCCAATTGTTCACTTGCATAGATACATCTTCATCATCATCATCATCATCACCGGCCCACTACTGGACGGAACCTTAGCATTAATGTTTTAATATAAGTGTGACCTCATTATTCCTTGATAATAAGACTAATAATACGGATTTAAGCACTGTATTAGAGTGCTTCTTGTAGTACTCCAACTCGCCACACTGAGAAGTGGGGGCGATCATGAGCTAGCAGATGCATGTCGCTATCATGTTTTATCAGCGAAGAAGACAGCATTTGTGTTTACTTTTTTGTGAGATCCAAGTTTTAATGCTCTGCTGAATAAATGAATCACTATGGCTGCCAATATGGAGGATTATTTATATATTTAATCAAATACCTTTCTTAACAGCTAGAAAAATGACACCACAAAAAGTAAAACAGCAGCAGGACTCAGTAAATATTGTATTAATTGTCTAATTAATAAACTATAAAGAGTAACATGACAGTGGATATTTCACAAGAGTTGACTAAAAAGTGTAAAATGGGAATGCTACATAAAATGCTTAACATAGACTGATACTGATACTGTGTAATCATTTATTTGTCCTAACATTATTTTGGGATATAAATTGATGTCCCCCCAATGTTAAACTCATTTCTACGCTCACTGTGTGAAGACTGGAGGTTAATGTACTAATAAAGTAAAAACATGTAGCACAAATGATGTGTATATATGTTAGCCAATAACAAGTCCGTCTGTAAGGCACACAAACACATTTATTCAACATCGTTATGATGTAACATGGAAGATGCTAACGTTAAGCTAACTAGCGAGGTGATGCTGTGAAGAGCTGCTCCGCAAAGTTGGCATACAACCAAAAATGACTTTAAAATGTTATTATTAATGTTCACTTTCAATGTATTTATTTGCAACATGTCAAAACTTTACAAGCACAACTTTTGCTCAAGTGATCAAGCGTCCAACATGAGTGGAAGAAGCAGAGCTTGTCTGGTCCCCCCCAGTGTAAAAACTAAATGCTTGTCTGCCCCCCCCCCCCCCAGTGTAAAAAGTAAATGCTTGTCTGGTCCCCCCCCAGTGTAAAAACTAAATGCTTGTCTGGTCCCCCCCAGGGTAAAAACTAAATGCTTGTCTGGTCCCCCCCAGTGTAAAAACTAAATGCCACTCAATGATGTGTTGAGTTGAGTTGAGTGTATTTATTTATATGTGACATTTAAAACAAGCTCAGTTGGCCAAAGTGCTGTACAGACATAAGACATAAGGTGCACATAGTGTCACATTAAAGGCCTACTGAAATGAAATGTTCTTATTTAAACGGGGATAGCAGGTCCATTCTATTTGTCATACTTGATCATTTCGCGATATTGCCATATTTTTGCTGAAAGGAATTAGTAGAGAACATCGACGATGAAGTTCGCAACTTTTGGTCGCTGATAAAAAAGCCTTGCCTGTACCGGAAGTAGCAGACGAGTAGCGTGACATCACAGGTTGTGGAGCGCCTCACATCCGCACATTGTTTACAATCATGGCCACCAGCAGCGTGAGCGATTCGGACCGAGAAAGCGACGATTGCCCCATTAATTGGAGCGAGGATGAAAGATTTGTGGATGAGGAAAGTGAGAGTGAAGGACTAGAGGGCAGTGGGAGCGATTCAGATAGGGAAGATGCTGTGAGAGGCGGGTGGGACCTGATATTCAGCTGGGAATGACTAAAACAGTAAATAAACACAAGACATATATATAATCTATTAGCCACAACACAACCAGGCTTATATTTAATATGCCACAAATTAATCCCGCATAACAAACACCTCCCCCCTCCCGTCCATATAATTCGCCAATATAACTCAAACACCTGCACAACACACTCAATCCCACAGCCCAAAGTACCGTTCACCTCCCCAAAGTTCATACAGCACATATATTTCCCCAAAGTTACGTACGTGACATGCACATAGCGGCACGCACGTACGAGCAAGCGATCAAATGTTTGGAAGCCGCAACTGCATGCGTACTCACGGTACCGTGTCTGCGCATCCAACTCAAAGTCCTGCTGTTGAGAGTCTCTGTTGTCCCAGTTCTCCACAGGCCAATGGTAAAGCTTGACTGTCATCTTCCGGGAATGTAAACAATGAAACTCCGGCTGTGTTTGTGTTGCTGCAGCCGCCCGCAATACACCGCTTCCCACCTACAGCTTTCTTCTTTGCTGTCTCCATTGTTCATTGAACAAATTGCAAAAGATTCACCAACACAGATGTCCAGAATACTGTGGAATTTTGCGATGAAAACAGACGACTTAATAGCTGGCCACCATGCTGTCCCAAAATGTCCTCTACAATCCGTGACGTCACGCGCAAACATCATCATAGTGAGACGTTTTCAGCAGGATATTTCACGGGAAATTTAAAATTGCACTTTATAAGTTAACCCGGCCGTATTGGCATGTGTTGCAATGTTAAGATTTCATCATTGATATATAAACTATCAGACTGCGTGGTCGCTAGTAGTGGCTTTCAGTAGGCCTTTAACATGGTAACATAGAAGGATGAATACAATACAATAGTAAAATATACCTTAAAAGAACTGCAGAAAATATCATCTAAAATACTAAAATGTAATAAATTAATAAAAAAAAGGATAAAACAAGAAATAAACAAAACAACAAGACATCCTGCCTAACTGGATATGAACGCCAGTAGGCCAAAAGGTGAACCAGGAAAAAGTGGCTAGAAAGTGATTTTGGTTCCCACGTCGGGCACGACTCTTTTTTTGCATGTTTGCATAGACAATGTCATTGTGGACATTAGGTTAAAAGTTCCCCACAAAATATCCTGGTGTTTTTTTCTTTTTAGAGCCATAAATGTATAAAAATAGGAATTACCAAAAAACGAAAATCTTATGCAGCTGTTTTGTCTTGTAAATGTATTTACATTCATTCTGGAAACAGAATCTCTCTCACAAATGGACATTAATACATATACCTAACATTTGAGACAAGTATTTTAGCATTGGTATACTTTCATTTGAATTGAAACCATGAAACATACAAAAACAAATGAAAAAAGGCTTCCAAATAAGTGAATAGCAAGCTGTACAATTGAACATACACATGGTACATTTTGCTAAACAATGATGTTTTATACATTCAACATTTCAGTAGATACTGTGTTATAAGAGGAAGTCAAAAATACAATCAAATAAAGAAAACCACAATGGCTGACATCAATCAAAATATGTAATAATAGGCCGTAAGGTGAAGCCGTGTTTGGTGTCATGTGGTTCTCATGTCTGGCCACTAAATCATTGTTGCTTCTTAAAAAAGATATTTTGCTTTTCAATGAGAAAAAAAAAGTTATCCACTGGACATCCAGGCAATTTTTTAAATGAGTCTTTAAAGTGGGGACTATTTCTTGCTTGGCGTAACAATATATTCGTCTCAAGAGGTGACCTTTTTGTCACGTGCTTCACATTCCACCAATCAGGTAGCCGCACAGATCCAAGATGGCCATGTCAATAACGTCTAGCGATGAAGAGGAAAATACTCTAAAACAATATAAAAGTTCTAAAAAAGAAGAACAAAATATGCTACATGCATGTTACGTCTGTTAGGAATGAAGAGGTGAATGATGTCACTATCACAAGGTGGAATACTTACAGGAATTGTTTGAAACGCTGACTTTGCTGTGATGGAGAGTCTCATCAAGTAGTCCAGACATTCACATCCTGTATCCATGTGGAATTTAAAGATATTCCTGATGACTAATCCTGTATCCATGTGGAATTTAAAGATATTCCTGATGACTAATCCTGTATCCATGTTGAATTGAAAGATATTCCTGATGACAAATCCTGTATCCATGTGGAATTTAAAGATATTCCTGATGACAAATCCTGTATCCATGTTGAATTGAAAGATATTCCTGATGACAAATCCTGTATCCATGTGGAATTTAAAGATATTCCTGATGACAAATCCTGTATCCATGTTGAATTTAAAGATACGCACACACACACAAACACACACACACACACACACACACACACACACACACACACACACACACACACACACACACACAAACCCCGTTTCCATATGAGTTGGGAAATGGTGTTAGATGTAAATATAAACGGAATACAATGATTTGCAAATCCTTTTCAAGCCATATTTGTCAGGTGTGGGTTTACGCTTGCTGCGTGGTTGTTCTCCCAAGATGCAAAACTGACGGCTCCGGACCAAGACGTGAAGGTAGGAATGATTTATTGAACATAAGTCATCCAACTTACAAAAACACAGGCAAAACAAGAAAAAGGCAAGCGTGCCTAAAAGACGGGAAGCTAAGACTTAGCATAGGCTGGGGAAGAAAGAAGCTAACACTTAGCATGGACTTGAAAGCACAAAACTTTACGCTGACAGCTTGCATGAAGCAAACAATGAAGCCACGACCAGTGACCGGAAAAGGCAGGCTTAAAATAGTAGTCTCGTGATTAGACCCAGGTGTGTCCCAAACATCAGGTGAAAATCTTAAGTAACCATGGTGACTAAACTCAGAAGGTGCACAAACAGGCACTAAAAGGAGTCCAAAACTAACAGAACATAACTAAACAAAACATGATCCAACCACAGATCATGACAATATGTCATTGAATGCACTACAAAGACAACATATTTGATGTTCAAACTCATAAACTTTTTTTTTTTTTGCAAATAATAATTAACTTAGAATTTCATGGCTGCAACACGTGCCAAAGTAGTTGGGAAAGGGCATGTTCACCACTGTGTTACATGGCCTTTCCTTTTAACAACACTCAGTAAAGGTTTGGGAACTGAGGAGACACATTTTTGAAGCTTCTCAGGTGGAATTCTTTCCCATTCTTGCTTGATGTACAGCTTAAGTTGTTCAACAGTCCGGGGGTCTCCGGTGTGCTATTTTAGGCTTCACATTTTCAATGGGAGACAGGTCTGGACTACAGGCAGGCCAGTCTAGTACCCGCACTCTTTTACTATGAAGCCACGTTGATGTAACACGTGGCTTGGCATTGTCTTGCTGAAATAAGCAGGGGCGTCCATGGTAACGTTGCTTGGATGGCAACATATGTTGCTCCAAAACCTGTATGTACCTTTCAGCATTAATGGCACCTTCACAGATGTGTAAGTTACCCATGTCTTGGGCACTAATACACCCCCATACCATCACACATGCTGCCTTTTAAACTTTGCGCCTATAACATCCGGATGGTTTTTTTCCTCTTTGGTCCGGAGGACACAACGTCCACAATTTCCAAAAACAATTTGAAATGTGGACTCGTCAGACCACAAAACACTTTTCCACTTTGTATCAGTCCATCTTAGATGAGCTCAGGCCCAGCGAAGCCGACGGCGTTTCTGGGTGTTGTTGATAAACTGTTTTCGCCTTGCATAGGAGATTTTTAACTTGCACTTACAGATGTAGCGACCAACTGTAGTTACTGACAGTGGGTTTCTGAAGTGTTCCTGAGCCCATGTGGTGATATCCTTTACACATTGATGTCGCTTGTTGATGCAGTACAGCCTTAGGGATGGAAGGTCACGGGCTTAGCTGCTTACGTGCAGTGATTTCTCCAGATTATCTGAACCTTTTGATGATATTACGGAGCGTAGATGGTGAAATCCCTAAATTCCTTGCAATAGCTGGTTGAGAAAGGTTTTACTTAAACTGTTCAACAATTTGCTCACGCATTTGTTGACAAAGTGGTGACACTCGCCCCATCCTTGTTTGTGAATGACTGAGCATTTCATGGAATCTACTTTTATACCCAATCATGGCACCCACCTGTTCCCAATTTGCCTGTTCATTATTTATATATATATATATATATATATATATATATATATATATATATATATATATATATATATATATATATATATTTAATATAATATTTGAAATTGGCCAGTAAATCAGTTGAGCAAGCAGCCATGAACATAATGCAATTGCTGCAGCATGATCCTTTAGGCAACCACATCTCTATAGAGATGGACCTGTGGCACAGAAATAGCTGTTTTACTCCACAGGGCCTCCGCCCGTTTGCCACTACCAGCTTAGGAGACTCTGACTCTGTCTTTTCTTGCACTTACCAGTGATTGCAAACAAAAATAAAAATTCAAAGATCCCCATTGTTTATTCAAAAAGTTGTAGTGTGTTGAGCTCCGAGGACCACAATATATGTAAATAAGAATGGGTAAGACTATTTCATGCTACTGTGTAACACAAACTATTAACTTAGCAGATATTCCTTGAAGAAAGTGTGTGGATCTTCATTGAGGTAGATAACAAGGCTTCTCAGGATGCACTCCCTCCTGATGTCAATGTCGTCACACTAAAGCAGGGTGGAAAATCTCAACAGAATGTAGCTAAATATTGGTGCAACAGTGGCACAGGGAGGGGGGCAAGTTGACTAGAGGGTGTAAAGAAAACTAGATAAACGAGCACAGCTTCTGAAGACTAGAGTATAACATCTGTAACACATTTCTGAGCAGGGCACACAACCATAAAGGCCACAAACCAGCTTGTAGTTGCTTTGCACACCAAAAAAGTGGATGAATGAAAGGGAAACACTAAACTATTTTGCACAAAGCTTAGGCCACTTATTATATATAAATAAATCAATTAAATAAAACAGTTCTACCATTTCTACTTACCAAATCTATGTTTGCCAGAACTTCTTTGATTTGTTGCCCCTTCACTCCTCCTCTGCTTTTGAAGATGTGCATCAGCTTGAGTGAAAAGTGGTCCAGTTGTGACACAAACTTTGACTGCAGTGGCTTTGTAGTTGTCACGACTAGAACTATGGCGTGGTTTGTTCTCCCGAAGTGCAAGTGATTTGGACCAGACATGGCGTGAAGGTGAATAGATGATTTATTTTAACACTATATATCAAAAAGGAAGGTACAAAACTATGCTATTGAAAACAAAACTTGCACATAGGCAGAAACTGTGAACAATTAAACAAAAACACTAACTGTGGCATTAATAAACAAAAAACTTACTTGGCATGGACTATGAAGTGCGCAGAGGTAAGAGTGTGACACGGGTATGAATCCGGATGTCGCCAGAAAGACAAACTGAAAACAATGAACTTAAATACTACAGACATGATTAGTGAAAACAGGTGCGTGACTCAAAACGTGAAACAGGTGCGTGACGTGACAGGTGAAAACTAATGGTTGCTACGGTGACAAAACAAACAAAAGTGCACAAAAAGTCCAAAAACAAAACCGAACATGACTAAAACAAAACATGATCACACAGTCATGACAGTAGTGATCCACAAGAACTCCTCATTAATCTGAAAAATATTCAATAAAATGTATTTAGAAAAATTTGCCATTTTCTTACAGTTAAATACATAAAAATACAAGTTAACTTACTTCACTCTGCTGGAACAGGGAAGGCCACCGGTTTTTGAATCCCTCTATCACGGGCCTCTGTTCAACGACCTCTCGTCGTCTGTGGGAGAAGGTTTTTTTCCATTTTTGCTTTTATCACCACTTCATTGTCACACTTTTTTATTTCTGACAACAAAGCCATTCTCTCACTTTCCAAGCTTTCTGTGGTTTGGCCTTTTGGGTGCAGTGGTATGTAGTAAACTTCAGCCTTTGTCGCTTTCTTGAAGTTGGCTGCAGCTTTGCCTTGGCCTTATTCCACTGGGCATCTGGTATGTACTCAACTGGCTCTAAAACAGAAAAGTGAGATGTATAGTACTGTTTACGTTTATATGCAGTAGCAAGGGGGCCGTCCTTTGCGATAGCTAACCCTAATTGATTAGATTGGCATAGGACAGTGGACAGCTCATCAGTTAGTGACTCTTGAACTTGTAGTTTATGATGCTGAAATACATCCCAAACTAAAACTTTTGTGACAGGCCAAGATGCTGTACTTAAGACCTCATCAATAACTGACTTTAGAATATGAACAATATTTTATAACTTCAATAAAATACAAGCAATTTCCTGTTCAATAGATATTTGCAGGTTCAATTGTTGCATCATCACAACGAAGTGTTTCAAATTCATGATCTGTATCGCAGAGGTGGGACCAAGTCATTGTTTTGCAAGTCACAAGTAAGTCTCAAGTCTTTGCCCTCAAGTCCGAGTCAAGTCCCGAGTCAAGACAGGCAAGCCCCGAGTCAAGTCCAAAGTCAAGACTGGAAAGTCTCAAGTCAAGTCCTAAGTCCTGCATTTTGAGTTTCGAGTCCTTTCAAGTCCTTTTAACCACAGACTAATATATTAACACAGATTGTGTATGCTTTTCAAACGCTGTATTTATTTATTAAAACAAGTGCATTTTAAATTGCAGGAAAGAAAATTGTGCTGACATTGCACTTTATAATAGCACTATTAACCAGTCATTTTAAACATTAACTCATTCCTTTACAGAACAAACACATTGAAAAATAAAGTGCAAATGTACTTATTTGTACAAAAGTGTTAACATTGAAAAAACATGACCTATACGTGAACATAACAAAAAAGTTGTACTTTTTATATGACAGGGCCCTATGCTGCATTGCATTTGCAAAAGACCAAATTAGCCAAGAGTCTGTCAGTCATTTGTGCACGATGGGGGCGTAGTATGATGCCACCATGGCTGAAAACTCGCTCCACTGGAGCACTGGAGGCAGGCACTGCCAAGACTCTCATGGCCACTCGGAACAGTGAAGGAAGAGTCTTCATGTTCAATGCCCAGAACAAAAGGGGGGAGAGAGTTGTTTTGGGTTGGTGCACTACTTGTAAGTGTATCTTGTGTTTTTTATGTTGATTTAATTAAAAAAAAAAAAAAATTCTTGTGCGGCCCGATACCAATCGATCCACGGACCAGTACCGGGCCGCGGCCCGGTGGTTGGGGACCACTGAGGTAAACAACCAACAGTATGTCAGAAAGCTAGCTAAAACGGTACACATATTCATAATATAGTATACATTTTAACTGACCTTTATTTTACTATTTTTGTCTTTTTTTTAGGTGGCTAAAATACGCGGTGCTGTTGACCGCCGTCTAACGTTACGTGTGATATATTGACTAACGTAACCCTGCTTAAAAAAAATCACTGAACAAAAAGTATGAATAAGGTAGTGAACTGCAACAGATTCCCGTGTTTGCAATAACGTTATAACGTTAGCAGTGAGTTTACAGCCTCACTGATTTAACTACACAGCAAATAAAAGTAACGTTACTTAGCCAATAAACGTTATCTTACATTCAAAACTTACCGTTCTTTGTGCAACTTCAAATGCCGGACGAAGTTGGAAGATGTTGCCTCTCCATCAGTAATTTTGGAACCGCATGTGTTGCATACTGCAAACCGTTTTGTGTTGACCACCTCGTAATTTTTATACCCAAACGAAATTATTTTAGGCATCATTTTTTGTTCACTGGCGTGTGGTTTGGACATGTCTTCTTCGTTGGTTGTCCTGCAATTTGATTGGATGAATGCTGTGCGATGAAAACAAAGTAGATCTAATTTGATTGGCTGTTGTACTGAGAGCACACCAGCTGACACACGCAACGCTGATAGACAAGTACACAATGAAAATTACGGAGCGCTCCCGAATAACTTTTTCATCTTTGGGTTTTGGGGAAAGTAGCAAGTCATGTCAAGTCATGTCAATTCAAAAGGCTCAAGTCCAAGTGAAGTCACAAGTCATTGATGTTAAAGTCTAAGTCGAGTTGCAAGTCTTTTTACATTTTGTCAAGTCGAGTCTAAAGTCATCAAATTCATGACTCGAGTCTGACTCGAGTCCAAGTCATGTGACTCGAGTCCACACCTCTGCTGTATCGACAGACTCTATTGGCCCAGCTTCAGATTTGTCTGACATTAGCTTTAAAATCTATCAATGAATGTTGGTTGTGTTTCCTGTTTTTGTGTGTGTTAAATGTACTGTATACATTTGTTTTAAATGAGCAAGCTAAAAATATACATGGAACCGTTTCATTACGCCTCAGATGTCGATTTATGTGTTGAAAATAATCTCTTTTTGTCGTTAGGTCTTTGCATGTGGGAGTTTGCTGTTTACCATGAACTTTGTGTGTATGATTTAGTAGCTCACTAAAACTGCATGGGCAATGTGTATATGGACATGGATAACGATAACTGCCCCTTAAATGCCCATGAGTCTGCCTAAAATGCTGCAACAACAAATACCTGCTTGCTAGTTCCAAACTGCATTCTTTACACTGCCACAATCATAATCCTGAAATAGAGACTAAAGAGAATTAGCATGTATCACATCAAAAGGATGACATTGATAGAGATCACAAAAAACATAACCTATTACTTACAATCACGAGGCTGCCACAAGGAGCTTGGTAACACTTAACATTAGGATGCTACCACATGAAGCTTGAAAACAATGATCTCTCTGCAAAAGATGATGGTCTGCCCAGGACTGCCTCGGCTACTTCCATGTAAGCCTTCTCCATTACTCTGAAGTCGCGTTCCACCTCTTCATCTTCCACTCCACCCTGCTTCTCCTCCTCCAAGACTTGGTACCTATTTCTTAGACTGATGGGAAATGTCTTCCAGATGTTTTCCTTCCTCAGCTTTGCCGCGTCATACTTGACTCTGGCGCTTTTCTTCTCATTAGGTTTTCTCTTAAGCCTCAGCCTAATTGTTGTGCAAACCAAATAGTGGTCCCTTCCGATGTCTGCAGACCTGTATGCTCTTGTATATCCATCTATTTTCTTTTTGGGGTCGCGGGGGGTGCTGGAGCCTATCTCAGCTGCATTGGGGCAGAAGGCGGGGTACACCCTGGACAAGTCACCACCTCATCGCAGGGCCAACACAGATAGACAGACAACATTCACACTCACATTCACACACTAGGGACCATTTAGTGTTGCCAATCAACCTATCCCCAGGTGCATGTCTTTGGAGGTGGGAGGAAGCCGGAGTACCCAGAGAGAACCCACGCAGTCACAGGGAGAACATGCAAACTCCACACAGAAAGATCCTAAAACCCGGGATTGAACCTAGGACTGCTCAGGACCTTCGTATTGTGAGGCACATGCACTAACCCCTCTTCTACCGTGCTGCCCGCTCTTGTATATCATCTGCTGAATTCCTGAAACGCTTATTGACAAGTGTATGATCTATCTGATTCTTGGTCTTCCCATCTGGAGGTACCCATGTTGCCTTGAGTATGTCTTTTTGTGGGAACCGAGTCCCAGTTATGACCAGCTCATTCATGTCACACATTTCGCAGAGTCGTTCTCCATTGTTGTTCCTTCTTCCGAGCCCATGTTTGCCCATGACTCTCTCATAACCCTGTCACAATCAACATGTCGTGTTTGTTCCTCCTGTCTTGTAGAAATCGTCTTTAGCTTGTTCTTCTGCATATTCTGTTGGGGCATAGGTGTGTATGAAAGTCAGTTTGATGTGTTGGGAATGGTACCTGGCTTAAATATTTATTTCGTTGACAGGTGTCCAATCAATCAGGGCTCTTGCTGCAGTTTTTGACATTAGTATGCCTACGCCTTGCCTGTGGTTGTCGTCGTCTCTTCCAGAGTAAATGATTGTTTCTCCTTCTGCCAATTCTACTTTTCCTTGTTCTGTCCAGTGTGTTTAGCAGATTCTTATGATGTCGATTCCTTTGGTGGTTAGTTATTTTGCTGCCAGTGCTATATTGCCACTTGTGTAAAGTGTTCGAACATTCCAATTTCCAATCTTCATCGTTTTTCTGGAGTGCAGCAGTAGCTTTTACGGCCTTAGGGCGTCCCGTTGGTTCTGTTGGCTTCGGCCCTTGGGTCATGGTGTCTCTCTCATTTCGAGGACTGGCTACAGCATTTCCCGCTAGTGAATTTGCTCTGCTGTGGGTTTCTGTAATAAACTCTTTTTTACGGGAGCAGGTTATTGGCCCTAAATCCAACCCCTAACCTGGAGAACTGGTGGGATCACTCTTGGTCTGGTCTCTACCCTTCGACCTGTTCGGCATGGGAGACCCTGCCAGGAGTATTAGACTCCAGCCGACATAGCTCTTGAGGTCATGGAGGCGCGCGAACCATCTCATCACGATAAGGTAGTGATGTGTCGGGGTGGAAAATCACATAGAAAAACTAGGAAAAAGGCAGCTATCAAAGACCAAAACGGATAGCAACCAGATGGGTTGAATATGTAACTGAGCTTTATGATGACACAAACTGAGCAGAAATGCAATTTATAGAGTTAACTGATGGACATAATATTATAACAGGGGAAGTAATAACTGCAATATTTACAATAAAGAAAGGAAAAGCTAACGGTCCAGATGATATACCAACAGAATCATCACTGAAAGCTCTAAATGAACATGATACCGTATTTTCCGGACTATAAAGCACAGTTAAAATTCATAATTTTTTTAAAAAATCGACAGAATAACTCTGGTTGTGCTTACCGATTTTGAAGCTATTTTATTTGGTGCATGAGAATATAGAACATAACACACGGTGCTTAAAGATCTGTCACAATGTTTTAGTACGACTTTGGTAAGCTAAGAAGCAGCAACGCTTGATGGATTGTCGGAGCATTACGGCTAGCGTAGTCAGAGGTGCTATGATTCAACATACAGCTTTTATTATGGTGTGTGTATAAGGACCGCAAAATGGCACCTATTAGGAGACATTATATGGCGTTTTGTTACACAATATTATGCAAAATCAACTTTTCTTACCTTCTGGTACCTGCTGATGTGTATTTGGGATCTGCATAAGTCCTGACAATTTGCGCGCCTCCGCCATTGTAGTCCGGCACCATATCGACACCGCAGTCGATAAGCTTCTTGTCAGGGCTTGGTAAAAGGATAGGACTCAGATGCAGAGTAGGGAACTTAGACAGGCTTTTATTTTGACAGCTTCCTTTTCACCTCCAAAGTCAAGGATTACAATATCTATTTATCCAAAAAAAACTAACCGTCAAAAAAGGTTCCAAAAAATAGGAACAACCAAAATTCGCTCCGAACGGAGGAAAACACAAAAGCAAAGACGAACTATAATTAATATATGCTATAAAACGTATAAACAAAAAAACGCTCCAACAGGAGGAAGAAACAACAACTATGAAAAAGTCTATACTATCTAATCTAATAAAGTATTAACAAAAATTGTCACTCAAAAATGTGAGGAAAGAATGAAAAATAACTGAAACTTACCACTTCGGCTGAATAAACTAAATAACAAAAAATCACTCTGCTGAGGAGGAAGAAAGGAAAACTCAAAATAGCAACGAAGGGATTCAGAATCAAAGAACATAAGCACAAGACGAGGCAAGGCAAGACAAGGCATGGACATGAGCATGGACGCTAGAGAGTACGAACAAACGAAACAATCTGGCACAGAACAAAGGAAGGAGTGGGCTTATAAGACACATGAGGGTAATAGGGAACAGGTGGAAACAATTAGGGAATCGGGATGACGTCAGACTGATGACACAAAAGGAAGGGCAAGTGACCTGAAACGAGAGGAGAGTTACTTTTCAAACTAAAACATGCACATCACAAGACAGAAAAAACCAAGACAAGACATCCCTCACCGCGGTGTGACACTTCTTCTTTTTCTCTATCTTCTTGTTATGGGACATTCATCCTCTGCTGTTGCCATTTCTAATATAAAGTAGTGTAAAGTTCTAACTTATATCTCGCCATGGAAGCCCTAAAAACTACCGGTGTAGTGAGTTTACATTATTCACCCACGGACTTTAGTTATTAGAGAGTCGGACGGTTTTTCACGGGAAACATTTCCGGCGTTGTTGTTGCACTAGTGAGCCACGGATGAGGAGATGCTGCTCCGTTATTGATTGAAGTAAAGTCTGAATGTCATTAAAACAGTTAGCTCCATCTTTTGACCCTTCTTCTACTCCCGTCCTTGCACGCTACACAGCTACAACAAAGATGACGGGGAGAAGACGCTGTCCAAGCCACGTAAATAAGACCGCCCACAGAACATCCTGAAGCGTCGGTCAGAAGACGGCTTGAAGATGATCTGTAAAACATAATTTATGAAACATTTTCACCAAAGAACTGAGATAGGCTCCAGCACCCCCCGTGACCCTGAAAGGAACAAGCGGTAAAAAATGGATGGATGAAACCACCATTACAAGTTATGTAGACCACAAGGAAGGGTTTTAAATTTAGAAAAAAAAATCATAATATGACCCTTTTAATGTGCCTTACAATCCGGTGCGCCTTTTGTATAAAATAGACCTGACTAGACCTGCTCATCGGCAGTGCGCCTTATAATCTGGTGTGCCCTATGTTACGGAAAATACACTACAAAATTATTAACAAGTTATTAACGTTGTGCAACATCATTTACAACAGTGGATGTATACCAGCTGAATTGGGACAATCCTTTTTTGTTCCTTGGCTAAAAAAAACCCACAAGATTGTGCCGATTTCCGAACTATCGGTAATGGTGCCATTACCGAAGGCAGTAGGCCAGTAAGAGTCGTAGTTGTGAGTCATAGTTCATGATAAATATTATAAAGGTAATTATCAAAAATATATATTTTATTTTAGCTCTAATTGAGAGTTAATTTGGTTACATGTTGGATATTCGTAGTTGTAGCAGGAGCTAGAAAAGAAACCAAGATGTTCAATATTACAAATGTATATAAAATCCAATTAAACTTACATTTTAAAACAAAAAGGTGTGAATGACATTAGAAAAAAACACTTCGAATATCAAGTGAATTTGAGATTTTAGGTCATATGACCAGGAATATTTTGAAAAGAAACATCCATCCATTTTCTACCGCTTGTCCCTTTCGGGGTCGCGGGGGGTGATGTAGCCTATCTCAGCTGCATTCAGGCGGAAGGCGGGGTACACCCTGGACAAGTCGCCACCTCTTCACAGGGGAAACACAGATAGACAACATTCACACTCATATTCACACACTAGGGCAGTGGTCTCGAACACGCGGCCCGCGGGCCAATTGCGGCCTGCGAGACGTTATTTTGCGGCCCGCACCTTAATATGAAAATGTAATGTTAGTACGGCCCGCAAGTTTTATATGAATGGCCCTTGACAGCGTCATACTTGTAAACCCTCCCGATTTTTCCGGGAGTCTCCCGAATTTCAGTGCCCCTCCCGGAAATCTCCAGGGGCAACCATTCTCCCGAATTTCTGCCGATTTTCACCCAGACAATAATACTAAGGGCGTGCCGTGATGGCACTGCCTTTAGCGTCCTCTACAGCCTGTACAAACAGCGTGCCAGCCCAGTCACATGTTGTATTTGACTTCTGTAGACACACGTAGGTGACTACAAGACATGCTTGATCAACAGCCATACAGGTCACACTGAGGGTGGCCGTATGAACAAGTTGAACACTGTTAAAAATATGCGCCACACTGTGAACCCACACCAAACAAGAATGACAAACACATTTCGGGAGAACATCCGCACCGTAACACAACATAAACACAACAGAACAAATACCCAGAATCCCATGCAGCCCTAACTCTTCCGGGCTACAATATACACGCCCGCTACCACCAAACCCCGCCCCGCCCCGAGTTAGGGCTGCAAGGTGTTCTCCCACAACATCAGACGCTATTTTTATTTTTTTAACTTTAAACCTATAAACTTTGATATCAACTTTAGATCTATCCGTCAATTATACGTTAATAAATTTTATATTTTATGCTATTTTTGTCAAAGAAAATGTTGCCTTTTATATGCAAACACACCAAATATGTAATATTTCCCCCGACAAATATTTAAAAGTGGAATTTTTAATGTGCAGTAATTGGAGCCTTCAATAGGTCAATAATTCATTACAACATTATTTTGATTCATTATTATTTTTTGAGCAATGACAGCTTTAAAGGAAAAAAAACACCTTGTGTTACAAGAGTCAACATTGCAACTTTTTCTCGTTACTTTCACCTGTTTGCTCTTTTTTTTTGTTTTTATGTATGAGTATTTTTAAGTCAGGAGTATTTTTCAGGTCCCAGTGCTGACAAACTGTTTCCGGCCAACAGTCCACCTCGAGTCTGACATGATTTGAAGACGTTGTGTCTGCCTTTATTCATCCAAGTCTTTCAAGAGAAATGCAAACTAATACTTTTTAAATACATGGGGTCTTGTATGCCTTTTAATTTTGGGTCTTAACTTTTATAAATAAAATAAAGTAATTGACGAGTAAATCATTGTCATATATTTTCTATTGTTAATCAACACAATACATTAGCAAAATCTGGCACATTTGGTCTTGTACTCGGTTTAATGTTGTGTTCAATTAATTATAAATGAAATAAAACAATCAACAACAACTACACTTTAATATTACTAAATTAACACAACACATCAGTTTAGGTAATCCTAATCTTGTGTGATGACTATATTATGATGATAGTATATATCTGTATCATGAATCAATTTAAGTGGACCGCGACTTAAACAAGTTGAAAAACTTATTGGGGTGTTACCATTTAGTGGTCAATTGTACAGAATATGTACTGTACTGTGCAATCTACTAGTAAAAGTTTCAATCAATCAATCAATCAATCAATCAATCAATCAATCCCTGCATATTTACTGTCATGATGTTGCTCGTGTTGTGTTCTAATTAAATTAAGTAATTAATTCATTCATTTATACAGCAAACATTCTCATATTGTGTATTAATTATGATACATTGTTATATTGTTATATTGCTAGAACGTCTGCACAGCCAAACTGTTACTGCATTCACTTCTTGTAGTTGTGTATCTTCACCTTACTAAACGTGAACAGGTGAATAATACTCTCCCCTCTTCTTATCAGCTGCAGAAAATTAAATATTGTTTGTACGTTCTAGTGTTAAAAAAGTATAAATTGTTTTGAAAAGAAGTTCCTTTCTTGTGAGGTAGCGGAATGTCATCATCATCCGTGATTGGTTACATGTTGAAATATGCTAATGAGGCCGGAAGTAAACCAGCCGTTCTGTCATTGGCCAAATATTAAATGTGTTGAAGAAAGTTGGACAGAGGCGGATCTGATTGGCTTAGAAAGTGTGAGATGTTGGAATAAGGCACGCTGATTGGTTCATATCACCCCGGTGTTGAACATATTGACGGACTATCAGCGCTCAAAAGTCCGTGACTGGTCAATTTATAATATGACATGTGTTTTTGTAGCCGGGTAAGATGGCAAAAACAGCTCAAAGATGGATAAATATTAGACAGGTTAGGGTAAATTGAACTGAAAGTGAAATAAAAACCATTGTTTTCTTTTGCAAGAAGTAGAAACAGCGCCCTCTGGCGTGAGTGTAAAAGCTTACAGCACCTGGTATTCCCAGGCGGTCTCCCATCCAAGTACTAACCAGGCCCGACCCTGCTTAGCTTCCGAGATCGGACGTGTTCAGGGTAGTATGGCTGTAAGCCGAGAGACGAGGTAAAAACAATCTTTTTAAATGGAACTCTTACAGACGGGCTGAGAGACATCCATCCATCCATTGTCTATCGCTTGTCCCTTTTGGAGTCGCGGGGAGTGCTGGGGCCTATCTCAGCTGCATTCGGGCGGAAGGCGGGGTACACCCTGGACAAGTCGCCACCTCATCACAGGGGGTGAGAGACAATTATTATTTATCTTAGAGCCTGTCGCGCATGCATACACTAATGTGCTTTTTGTGGCTGTGTGAGGTGCAGCTCTCCATCCATTTTCTACCGCTTGTCTCTTTTGGGGTGGCGGGGGGTGCTGAATCACAGCTCTCAACACTGCTTTATGCGTAGGGACCGTCAATAAATCACCATTGCCTTGAAAAATGTATATCTGCTACATCAAAACACTGATTCATCTAAAAGAAAGTAAATAATTAGTCATACCTCCTTATTGTGCATACCCATTATTTCACAATTTTAACATTATATCCATGTTTGATATAAAAAAATAAGGGTATTTTCCCAATAGTCTCAATGTCATACAACTTGGTAACCTAATTCCACTAAATAGTCATGCTAACCTTTTAGTGTAACGCACACCCTTTTATTTTAAAATAGGGTTTTTACTAAAAAAAAGTTTTAAAATAAAAATCATGTGCGTGATGATATATCTTATACAGATAATTATCAACATTTTTATTAGCTTCAAATGAGAGTAAAGTTGGTTTTATGTTGGATAGTCGTAGTTGTTGCGGGAGCTAAAAATGAAACCATGGTTTTCAATATTACAAATTTATATAAAATCCAATTAAACTTACATTTTAAAACAAAAAGGTGTGAAACACATTAGAGAAAACACTTCAAATATCAAGTGAATTTGGGATTTTAGGTCATATGACCAGGAATCTATTGAAAAGAAACATTTATTTTTAATATCAAAATGTTTTTGACCCTATTTTAAAATAAAAGGTTAGCATGACTAATATAAAGTGGAATTTGGTTACTAAGTTGCATGATGACATGGAGACTTTTAAAACAAATAATTATTGTTTATATTAAAAAAATATTTAAATTATAAAATCAGGAACGATATTAAAAATGTAGGACTATTTATTTGACCTCCTTTTAGATGAATCAGTGTTTTGATGTAGCAGATATACATCTTCGAAGACAATAGTAATTTATTGACGGTCCCTAAGCATAAAGTAGTGTTGAGAGCGGCACCTCTCCTGCAATCTCCCCGCAGCATGAGAGAGCAGTGTGGGCACAGTGAGGGGGAGCTTCCGCTGGAGCTCCGGAGGCAAATATCCACCGTGAAAGCAACTTGACCGCCGTAGCAAAGGAAGACAATCACACAGACAGAAACAGCACATTAGTTTACGCATGCGCGTCAGGCTGTAAGATAAATAACAATTGTCTCCCATCCCGTCTGTAAGAGTTCCATTTAAAAAGGTTGGTTTTACCTCGTCTTTCGGCTTACGGCCATACTACCCTGAACACGCCCGATCTCGTCCGATCTCGGAAGCTAAGCAGGGTCGGGCCTGGTTAGTACTTGGATGGGAGACCGCCTGGGAATACCAGGTGCTGTAAGCTTTTACACTCACGCCAGAGGGCGCTACAAAGTGCTGAGACTACAGCTGTTGTGATTCATGTATTGCTTTAATTGCAACTATTCCAAAATAAGTGAATATATTCGGTTATTATAATACAATTCCACTTAATATTTACAACTACAGTTGAAAGTACAAACCTTTACAACAGGATTTAAAACACAAATACCAACTAGAGCAATATTTAGATTGATTTGAAAATAATGGTGTGGTCTTTTGCAGTCAGTCAACCTCGCCCACGCCTCCTACCACTCCGTCCTGCATGAAGCTGAGGAGCCACGACTCGTCTCGCTCTGATCAGGCAACTTATCATTTAAAGGGGTCATATAAGCTACTGTTTATTTACCAAAATAAGTTGTATGTCTTTGTTTTTGAAAATGCAAAAGTTTATTTTTATTTTCACCGGAGGTGGGGGGGAAGAGCTGGTTACTTGTTTCTCTCGCGAGATCTGACAAGACTGCGCGCGAACCAAACAAGGCGAGGATAAAGCAAGATGGCGTCTGACGGTGAAGACGTTATTGCAGTCGTCACAGTTCAGTGTTCTTAATCTGTGCGTCCATGTACACATATATGTCCTTTATTACACTCTTCAATAGAGTCATAATAACTGTTTGTATATTAGTCTGAGCGCACTTCTCCAGCTAGCTTAGCTTGCTAGTTAGCTTAGCTTGTTAGCTGCTAACAAAGAGAGATGAAAACACATCGCTAAGCAGAGATCAAGTGTGAGTGTAAAGTGTTGTGATTGTGTGAAAATGTGCGAAAGAACCATAGCAGAGTACGAGGAGGAACTTTGTCCAACAAAAGAGGAGAAGGAGCGACAACATGAAAAACATCAAGTTGTGTTACACACAACAGGTTTGTTTACTTCTTACTCTCACATCTTTACTAACTTTATATTTATTATGAACACTTTTCTTCAATAGATTGTCTATAGGAAGATGAATTGTCATGTGAGGATGATGCACTGATTGTTTTATGTTGTTCATAAAAACGAGACAGTGTCATGTGAGGATGTTCAGACACACAATATTTATGAGAGGTTGATGTTCCTCTCAGTTTGTAACAAAGTGTATCAACATGTTTACACAAAACTCACACAGTCACCGGGGGAATATTCCAGAGAGCAGGTTAAGTGCAAACTCCTGAGTATGTAAAGCTCCAGAGTTTGACCTCCAAAAATAAGAGAGGTAAGACAAAGTCAGAGTCAGTTACCATGGTAACTGACGCTGTAAACCTAGCCTGCTAGCTGGCAGGTTTGACAAGTTATTTATGTGTGTAAAAGCTATACTGACCTGTTATTTCCTTCATATTGGTGCAGCCATTAACCTACTACAACACCTGCTACATCCACCTACTCAGTGGCCTAGTGGTTAGAGTGTCCGTCCTGAGATGGGTAGGTTGTGAGTTCAAACCCCGACTGAGTCATACCAAAGACTATAAAAATGGCACTCAGCATCAAGGGTTGAAATTGGGGGTTAAATCACCATAAAAATGATTCCCGGGCGCGGCCACCGCTGCTGCTCACTGCTCCCCTCACCTCCCAGGGGGTGATCAAGGTTAATGGGTCAAATGCAGAGAACAATCTGGCCACACCTAGTGTGTGTGTGACAATCATTGGTACTTTAACTTTTTAACATGGCAGTGATTGTGGAAAAAACAAAGCCTGATCTAAAGATGACATCTTGATATCATACCATCTCAAGCCAATTGGCCGTTCATTATTAAGTGAAATGTCTTAAAGTCGCTTAAATTTGTCTTTAACCAAGCAACACTAAGTTTTATCCAGTTACTCGATTAATCGAAAACATTTCCAGTAGAACACTTGATTAATAAAATGTTCAATAGCCACAGCCCTATATTTCATGTACGATTTAATATTTAGCATGTAGGAGTTCAAATGTGTTTTGTTTGTGTCCTGTAGACATCCATCAGCTGATTGGACACCAAGAAGAATGTCTCCCTCATCTGCAGGGGGACAGTTTCACTTTAGAGGATCCACAGCCCTCACACATGAAAGAGGAAGAGGAGGGAGAGTGTGTTGTAGGGCAGGAGGAGGATGATGTCAGCAAGTTTCCACTGACTGTTGTCTCTGTGAAGACTGAAGAGCATGAAGACAAAGCACCTGAGTCCTCACAGCTTCATCACAGTCCAAGTAAGCACAACATCCACATATCATCTAATACAATGTTTGTGACACATGTTCATCCGGGGGCCACATTTATGACTAAAGATGGAGATATACTTGCTTTTTAACACGTCCATTTAAAAATAAATGCTCATCAATCCATCAATCATCAACAGTGTAATTGCTGGGGTGTAACCATGTGACCTAGAGGCCGTCCTCCTTACCTCACGTGGTCAAATGAAGGCAAACATTCAATATGGCTACTGTTTATTTACCTTTAGCAGCACATATGTCAGCATATTTCAAAGGTTTAGTGGTGAAGATAAGAGATGTATACCAAGTACCATTTTTTTTAGTACTGGTTCCTAATTATGTCGTCCATGAGGACCGTGAAGATTCTGGACTAATGACGCAACTATTGGTATTTTTAATTCCAGGTGACTGACGTAACTATGACACGTTGTCACATTGAGTTCAGCTGCCGCTGCTACACATTAAAATCAGCTTTGAATAATGACAAATAAGGAAGCAACAACACGCAAAAGTGTGATGTGTGTGTTATTGACAAGAAGATGACATAACTGCATTTCACCTTGCACTGCACACATAGTTGACTTCTTTAAGACTTCAAATAAACAGCTGTTTTTATTTTCTTCTTGTTTTTTTTTCTTTATTTAACCTGGTAAAAATCCCATTGAGATCAAAGATCTATTTTCCAAAGGAGACCTGGCCAAGAGGGCAGCAGCAATGTTACATTAAAAACAGTAAACAACACATAAAACATGACATTTACAACATTAAAACTTGCTGACATAACACATGTGCATACAGACAAGGTAGACTGCAATCTTTTCACAGAAGCTTTAAACTCATTCAATGTAACAAGGGTTTGAAGTTGAATATTGGATTGTAGGTTATTCCAAGCCTTCACTGCTGAAAACCTAAATGCTTTCTTGCCCAGTTCAGTTCTTACTTTGGGGACGACAAATTGCAGAACATTAATTGAAAGAAGATTGTGACTTCCTTGTTTCTTTGTTAAAAGACAAGACAGATAAGATGGGGTGATACCCAGAATGATTTTGTAGATGAACACGTACCAATGATTGAGGCGTCGAGCACATAAAGATGTCCAGTTAACCATTGAGTATAACACACAATGGTGAGTAAGTTAACCATTGAGTATAACACAATGTTGAGTAAGTTAGCCATTGAGTATAACACACAATGGTGAGTAAGTTGGTGATGAATCTCAGTGCCCCGTGGTACACACTATCCAGCTTGTGGAGACAACCAGCAGTAGCATTCATGTACAACACATCTCCATAGTCAATAACAGGTAAAAAGGTTGTTTACACCAATTTCTGTTTCACAGTAAAAGAAAAGCAAGACTTGTTTCTATAATAAAATCCCAGTAAAAGTTTCAGTTTTTTTTACAACATACTTAATGTGCTCCTTAAAACTCAAGTGGTCATCAATTAAAAATCCTGAATATTTAAAAGCAGATACTGTTATGTTTACTGAGAGAGGTGACGGCTCAGACACCAGGGGGCAGTATATACAATAATTTATTATATATAATAAATATATATAATAATAAACATTTACAACTAAACTATAGAAATAGAGTGTGTGACTAAAATACAAGAGTGTGTGTGTAGTGTAAGACTATGTGTGTAGATATCTGAAGTGTGTTACCAAGTGTTGATGAGAAAAGGCAGACAAGTCCAAAGAGGGCAAGGCAAAAGGGGTCCAAGTTCAGCGAGGGGTCCGTGGGGCAGAGAGAGACGTCAGAGTCCAGGGGCGAGTGAGGAGTCGGGAAACGAAGAAGGCAGTCCAAAACACCGGGGAAACAACGGGAGATCTCGAGGAGGGAAGACTCGGGAAGGCACTGCGGAAAAGCAACAGACGTCAGAATCACGGAGGGAAAAACAACACAGTAAGAGCGCATAAGGCTTACGGTACACCATGAGAAAAAATAAGTTCCCGCCATGATCCTTGGGTCCACTGGTCCTTTATTGATCTCGCCCTGATCAGTCGCAGGTGTGCAGATTGCCAGCGAGTGATTGCAGCTGGTGGCTGCAGCAGGGCGGAGATGCGCACCCGTGGGCGTGTCCCGAGGTGCGCACAGACGGAGCCTCCAAGTGTTCCCGCAGAGGAGGGAGAATCAGACTGCGCGTGCGCCGTAACACTATCAAGATAAATAAATAATATCAAAATCAAATTACAGGATGTTATTGATGTAGTTTGTTCATTTTCCCTGACTGGTGCGCTTACATCATGTGTTTTAGTTGTGTTTTACATATGTAGCATCATCTACAAAGATACAAAGAATTGCTATTGCGACATCTACAGGACACATTTAGAACAGCAGTTTCTTTCATTCAAAAATATTTACTAATTTTTGTACTTAGCCAACTCATCCCGTCTCATTCACTCATTCACACACTAATGGCGGGATCTGCCATGCAAGGCGCTTACCACGACCCATCAGGAGCAAGGGTGAAGTGTCCTGCTCAAGGACACAACAGACGTGACTAGGTTGGTAGAAGGTGGGGATTGAACCAGGAACCCTCATGCACGGCCACTCTACCAACCGCGCCACTAGCCTTCCACCACCGACCTGCCTTCGAGCCTTCCACCATCGACCTGCCTGCTAACCTTCCACCATCAACCTGCCTACCAGCCTTCCACCATCGGCCTGCCTGCTAGCCTTCCACCATCGACCTGCCTGCTAACCTTCCACCATCAACCTGCCTACCAGCCTTCCACCATCGGCCTGCCTGCTAGCCTTCTACCATCGACCTGCCTGCTAGCCTTCCACCGTCGACCTGCCTACCAGCCTTCCACCATCAACCTGCCTACCAGCCTTCCACCATCGACCTGCCTACTAGCCTTCCATCGACCTGCTGTTTGCCTCCAGCCATTGGCTTTGTCTACGGGCTTCCACCCGTCGGCCTTGGCTGCTAGTCTTTAGCCCTGTCTGCTAACATCTTCAAAAGTGGTAAAACGAGTGGAACTTCTCCTCTCACTATGTCACATATTATTATATTGTGTTTTATACTTTTGTGTGGTTTTACTGGTGTCCCAAATGGGTCTGGTCACCCCCACTCACGAGCTATTATACTTCAAGATGCACAGTTTGACATATTTGATAATTTGACAATTCATCATAGTGGCAGCGACAAAATAACCTCGGCCTTATCTCAGTTGAAGATTTCTGTGACTTTGGACAAAACAAAATGGCTGCATACTATGGTAGAGTCCATTCATTCTTATTGTTTCCTTGTTTTGAGAGATCATGTCAACATTACTGCATCCTCCCCTATTGTGAGCACTTACTTTCACAGATTAAAGACCGACTCAAAAGATGGTAACTTTAAGCGCAAATGTTTAGTTATATTATTGTTATTGCTCTCAGGAAATGTTGAGACTAATCCAGGCCCTGATACACCTACACAATGTTTTACACCTGCAGATTTTAAAACTATATCTGGTTTTGGGATTATTCATATCAATGTTCGGAGTTTACTCCGTAAACTGGATATGATAAAGATCTGGAGAAACTCAACAAATGCTGATATTGTAGTCTTATCTGAAACTTGTCTTAAACAATCTGTGCTTGATAAAGATATTTACATTCATGGCTATAATGTCTATCGTACTGACCGACAAAGAAAAGGTGGTGGAGTGGCCATATATATTAAGCAGAGGTTTGATGTTAAATTAGTGTTCTCTGAATCAGTAAGTAAAGAACTTGAACTGTTAGCACTTGAAATCGAATTAGCTAGAAATCACCACATTATGGTAGTGGGGTGTTATAGGCCTCCATCTGCCCCTACTAATTCCCTATCTACTCTTGTGAAGCTTCTGTCTCAACTGAAATACAATGAAATAGTGATTTGAACTGGGACTGGCTCACATCTGTGTCTGACTCTTTGAAAGCACAGTATGAATCTCTAAATTTAACACAATTAATTAACTCAACTACAAGACCTAATCCTAAATGCCCTCAAAAAGCTACACTCATTGACTTAATTCTAACAAATATGTCAAGACTTGGTCCTGGGTGTGTGCTTTTCCGGGATGCAACGGAAAGTTGGCACGGGCGAGACGGGAATGGAGGTACATGATTTATTTATATTTATCAAAAAAAGGAATAAATGAAAGTGCGCACAGTGGCGGAGAATAAACTATAAAACCAAAAGACTATAGCAAAAAGTACAAACAAAAAACACGCACAATGGCGGAGAACAAACTATGAAACCAAAAAGACTATAAATATGGAACAAAAACTTACTTGGCTTGAGGAATTGACATGAAAAGAAGTATCAGGCATGAACAGAGCATAAATGTGTTGTGAGGTCGTCAGAAAGACAAACTGAAAAACACTGAACTTAAATACTATGGACATGATTAGTGAAAGCAGGTGCGTGACTCAAAACGTGAAACAGGTGCGTGACGTGACAGGTGAAAACTAATGGTTGCTATGGTGACCAGACAAGGGAGTGAAAAGACAGAAACTAAACAAAAACATGACTTAAAACAAAAACATGATTACACAGACATGACAAAATATGCCCTTTAAATGTGTTGCATCTGGTGTTTTCCCTAATGATGTGAGTGATCATTGTGTGATTGCAGTAGTGCGAGACACAAGGATTCCTAAAAGCAAGCCTCGTCTTCTTGAAAAACATTATATGAAATTATTTGAGACGCAAGCTTTTTTACATGACTTGCATCTTTGTAATTGGGATAGAATTGCTCTTTTTGATAATGTTGAACTGGCTTGGAAATATTTTCACGAAAACTTCTTGAGTATAGTGAACAAACATGCCCCTTTTAGAAAATGTAGGGTTAAAGGACGTGACAATCAGTGGTTTACATCGGACCTGTCAGATGTATTGCATGAACGTAATGCTGCTTGGGCCAGGGCACGCAAGTCAGGGTTAGAAGCAGATTGGTTGAATTTTAAACAATTAAGAAAACAATTTACCTCTCTCCTTCGGAAAGTCAAAATTAGAATTGCATTTTTCCACAACAACTGAAAACATCAAACACCCAAAGAAGTTTTGGAAAATCATCAAATGTTTGTCCGCCTGCTGTAATTCAGTCAATCTCCCACCTAGTATACTTGTTGATGGTGTCAGAGTAAGTGACAGAAGAGAAATGGGTAGTCATTATAATAATCATTTTATTAACTCTGGTTTTCTCTATAATTCTGACAAATTTACTGAAGTTCCGCTAACTCCGGAAAGAACCGTTGAAAATACCCAGGTTTTTAACTTTACGCCCTTTACCACAACAGAGGTCATGAGGGCTCTAAAACAACTTAAACCTAAAAAGCCAGCTGGCTCAGATAAGTTGGAGCCGTTCTTTTTAAAGTTGGCAGCTGAAATCATAGCTGAACCACTGACTCACATTTTTAACTTTACTCGAATTTCAAATGAAATCCCCTTGGATTGGAAATCTGCCCTTGTAATCCGCCTATTAAAAAGAGGTGACCCTAGTAATCTAAATGATTACAGACCGATCTCTAAACTCTCTGTTCTGGCAAAAGTGATTGAATCCCTTATCAGTGAACAGATAAAAGACTTTTTGGACACCAACGTTATTCTGTCACCATTTCAGTCAGGTTTTGGCAGAAATAACAGTACTGTTACTGCTGCTATGAAGTTTATAAATGATGTAACTGAAGCTCTTGACAAGAAGCAGTGCTGTCTGTCCCTCTTTATTGACTTTTCAAAGGCATTTGATACTGTTAATCATGTCATTTTAATCAAATGTCTTTCAGCTATTGGTTTTTCTCAGCAAGCAGTTGGATGGTTTGCAAATGACCTCACAAGCAGAGCTCAGGCTGTTCAGATAGAGGGTTCCTTCTCGGACGTACTGCAAGTGAAAAAGAGTGTCCCTCAATGTTCTGTGTTGGGCCCATTATTAATTAATAATTAATAATGTTGGACAGAATATTCCGAACTCAACTTTCCATTCCTACGCTGATGATACTGTCATATACTGCACAGCACCCATTCCTGCTGAGGCCTTTAAATATCTACAACGTGCATTTGACAGAGTACAAGAACAACTTTGCTATCTTCAACTGCTTTTAAATGCAGAGAAAACAAAGTGTATGTTCTTTACCACATCAAAAACTGCAAGATCAGCACTGTGTGAGAACATTTGAACAAGAAATGGGCAACACATTGTGTTAGTATCTGTTACGGCGCACGCGCAGTCTGATTCTCCCTCCTCTGCGGGAACACTTGGAGGCTCCATCTGTGCGCACCTCGGGACACGCCCACGGGTGCGCACATCCAGGAACGCGCCGCGCGCGTCTCCGCCCTGCTGCAGCCACCAGCTGCAATCACTCGCTGGCAATCTGCACACCTGCGACTGATCAGGGCGAGATCAATAAAGGACCAGTGGACCCAAGGATCATGGCGGGAACTTAGTTTTTCTCATGGTGTACCGTAAGCCTTATGCGCTCTTACTGTGTTGTTTTTCCCTCCGTGATTCTGACGTCTGTTGCTTTTCCGCAGTGCCTTCCCGAGTCTTCCCTCCTCGAGATCTCCCGTTGTTTCCCCGGTGTTTTGGACTGCATTCTTCGTTTCCCGACTCCTCACTCGCCCCTGGACTCTGACGTCTCTCTCTGCCCCACGGACCCCTCGCTGATCTTGGACCCCTTTTGCCTTGCCCTCTTTGGACTTGTCTGCCCTTTTTCTCATCAACACTTGGTAACACACTTCAGATATCTACACACATAGTCTTACAACACACACACTCTTGTATTTTAGTCACACACTCTATTTCTATAGTTTAGCTGTATTGTTTATTATTATATATATTTATTATATATAATAAATTATTGTATATACTGCCCCCTGGTGTCTGAGCCGTCACCTCTCTCAGTAAACATAACAGATAGATTGAAAATGAACACCAATGAGTTGACTGATGAACATTATCACATAATTGATTCTGAAAGTGTAAAAAAGGATAACTAAAGATAGAATACTATTGTATGTAAAAAAAAAAAAAAACATGATTTGTACATTTTCAGAATGTGTTTGTTCTATTTTTAAACAAAGAAAACAATCTGCAATTGTCTCTATTTTTACGTTATCTAGTTTAAACACCCCTGGTCGAGATCTTCCTGCGAAAAGCAGATATGAGAAAAAAATCTAATTATGAAACGGAATAGATCCCTAAAGATTTGTTGAGTAATATCAAGGATTATCCGTCGGTGGCGTTCCCAGACATGTGGAACTATCTGGAGTTCCCGACGTCATTCTACACCACAAATTGTGGTTAAGTTTAGAGATAAAGTTTAGGTGTCATAGACCGTATACAGAATAAAATATTTACACACTTTATATCAGTGAGTGTAAAGTTAAGAATGCCTCAATCAATGCTGCCTTGTACTTATAAAAAAAACTTGCTCCTCATCAAATTTCCAAGTCTGTTTTTGTACTCACTTTTGAATGAATTTTAGTGGCTGGGACAAAAGGAAGTATTTCTGTGTTTTTGTTGGTTGTTTTGTTACACTCTTTTAACACAACACACAAAAGAACACAAATAATGTCATTGTGTTAACAGTGTCAGTCCAAAACTATTTATATTCTCTCTTTATCTTATTGACTTATTTACCCAACAGACGTTCAACAGCCCCTTCACATTAAAGAGGAAGAGGATGATCCACAGCCCACCCACATTAAAGAGGAAGAGGAGGATCCACACATGAAAGAGGAAGAGGAGGGAGAGTGTGTTGTAGGGCAGGAGGAGGATGATGTCAGCAAGTTTCCACTGACTGTCTCCTCTGTGAAGACTGAAGAGCATGAAGACAAAGCACCTGAGTCCTCACAGCTTCATCACAGTCCAAGTAAGCACATATAATTTTATTCTCAGGGCATTCAATCCATCACAACTGGACTGTTCACTTTGTCTTAGAAGACTCATCCAAGTAGGCTTCATCACTTCATGCTCATACACTTCAAGTCTTAAATCTAATCATTGGAATTTAGAGGGGAACTGCACTTTTTGGGAATTTTTCTATTGTTCACAATCTTTATAAAAGACATGATGGTGGATATATATATATATAAAAAAAAAAGCATTCTAAGTAGGGCTGGGCGATATGGCCTTTTATTAAAATCTCTATTTTTAGTCCATGTCACGATACACCATATATATGTGTACATTTTGCCTTAGCCTTGAATGAACACTAATGCATATAATCAAAGCAGTATGATGATTCTATGTGTCTACTTTAAAACATTCTTTTTCATACTGCATTAATATATGCTACTTTTAAACTTTCATGCAGAGAGGGAACCACAACTAAGTCAATTTAGCAAGAAAGTGCAAGATTGTCAGACATTTTAAAACAAGCTATTAGTGCACTTTTGTGCATGATGTCACTAAGATGACATCAAAACAACACTAAATGAAAGTACACTTTCTGTACAGGATGCCACTACAATAGTTTAAAACAAATAAAGTGCACTTTTGTGCATGATGTCACACAAGATATTTCAATAAGTGTCAAATAAAAATGAGCTGCATAATAGGAAATCAAATAGTGTATGTCCTTCACTATGTGGTAGGTTCCTGCGGACGTTATCTCCTTCTGTTGTTGACTATTTGTTTCATACGGTGTTGATCTGGAAATGGTTGCTTGGGCATTTTGTGGGTGTGGCACTGAACGGAGATGTTGACATGCAGAGTTTCATGCACTCCTCATTCTCTAGCGGGTGACTTTTCAAATGATGCTACATTAGCAGTGCTGCTACTTTTTGTAGCAACGCTTTTGCCGCATACTTGTTCACCATCTACCCGCTTGAAGCCAAACCACCGCCAGACGATGGACCCCCTGCTGTTTGTCTTGGGAATAAATTATTACTTCATTTGTTACCAGATTGGCACCTTCTTTCTCTCGTATTGCCACTAGCACCACAGCTAACGTTACCATGCCGCTATCTGTCTGCTCCGTGAGAGCGTATGACGTTGCACACGTGACAGTATGTGACGTATGTAAGAAGGTGCGCTTGTTTTTTGTCTTTGTGAGAAGAAGAGAGACAAGAAAGAGTGAGAAGAGCCTGTAGTGTAATGCCTGCAGCTAAAAGCAACTGTGTGAGATCGTATACTCCAATATCACCATACCGTATTTTCCGCACCATTAGCCGCACCTAGAAACCACAAATTTACTCAAAAGCTGACAGTGCAGCTTTTAACCCGGTGCGCTTTATATATGGATAAATATTAAGATTCATTTTCATAAAGTTTCGATCTCGCAACTTAGGTAAACAGCCGCCATCTTTTTTCCCGGTAGAACAGGAAGCGCTTCTTCTTCTACGCAAGCAACCGCCAAGGTAAGCACCCGCCCCCATAGAACAGGAAGCGCTTCTTCTTCTACTGTAAGCAACCACCTGCCCCCGGAAGAAGAAGAAAAAACGCGCGGATATCACCGTACATTTCATTTCCTGTTTACATCTGTAAAGACCACAAAATGGCTCCTACTAAGCGACAAAGATCCGGTTCATGAAAAGACGCAATCTCTCCATCCGCACACGGATTACTACCGTATTTCACAGCAACTGATATTCCTGTGAACCGCACTGTGGAACGGGAGCACGTACGGTGAATATTCGCACCACAGGGAATGAGAAGTCATCCTTCACTGTGGTTCTAGCTTGCCATGCTAACTTCCACCCATGGTGATATTCAAAAGGAAGACCTTGCCAAAAGAGACCTTTCCAGCCGGCGTCATCATAAAAGCTAACTCGAAGGGATGGATGAAGAAAAGATGAGCGAGTGGTTAAGGTAAGTTTAAGTTTACGCGAAGAGGCCGGGTGGCTTTTTTCACGCAGCTCTGTCCATGTTGATATACGTATGTTTGTGATTGCACATTTGCGTACATTTTGGGAGTGAACAGAGTTGTTAGAACGCTGGTTTTTAATATATTATTAAAGTTTGACTGACCTATCTGACTGTTTTTTTGACATTCCTTTAGCGCAGTTAGATGCGGCTTACAACACGGGGCGGCTTATTGGTGGACAAAGTTTTGAAATATGCCGTTCATTGAAGGCGCGGCTTTTAACCCAGGGCGCCTTATGGTGCGGAAAATACGGTAGTCATTTTCTATATCGCACAGACACAAACCCACGATATATCCAGTATATTCCATATATCACCCTGCCCTAATTCTAACTCATAAATGTAAAAAAAGTCCACTTGCAATGGAGCCAATGGGAGGTCCTCTATAACCATCCAAAATACACCAACAATACTCCATTTGCATTTTGTGGCTTGAATGTCCACCAAGTGTTAGTTGAGTTGAGTTTGAGTTTATCTGGAACATGCAAGCATACAACATGATACATCACACATGCATGCATACAACATGATACATCACACATGCATGCATACAACATGATACATCACACATGCATGCATACAACATGAAACATCACACATGCATGCATACAACATGATGCATCACACATGCATACATACAACATGATACATCACACATGCATGCATACAACATGATACATCACACATGCATGCATGCATACAACATGATACATCACACATGCATGCATACAAACATGATACATCACACATGCATGCATACAACATGAAACATCACACATGCATGCATACAACATGATGCATCACACATGCATACATACAACATGATAAATCACACATGCATGCATACAACATGATACATCACACATGCATGCATGCATACAACATGATACATCACACATGCACGCATACAAACATGATACATCACACATGCATGCATACAACATGAAACATCACACATGCATGCATACAACATGAAGCATCACACATGCATACATACAACATGATACATCACACATGCATGCATACAACATGATACATCACACATACATGCATACAACATGATACATTACACATGCATCCATACAATATGATACATCACACATGCATGCATGCATACAACATGATGCATCACACATGCATGCATGCATAGAACATGATACATCACACATGCATGCATACAACATGATGCATCACACATGCATGCATACAACATGAAACATCACACATGCATGCATACAACATGATACATCACACATGCATGCATACAACATGATGCATCACTATTTCCAGTTTGTCTTTTCAACATGTTGGAAAAGGAGTAGGAAGAAGCAGAGCTTATTTAATCCTACCCCTTTTCTTTTACATAACAGTTGCTAAAACTTTTGTTCACTTCCTGTTCTCAATGTATTCACAATATACTCCATAAGTAATCACAATGAAAATAAATAAATAATAATGAGTGAAGTAAGTTATATTTCATATGGTGAGATGAGTAAGGATGGATGAAATAAATTGAGAATGTTTATCTTCTTTTTTGTACTTTGTAAACACTTCAAGTGTGAAGAGTTTCTTGAAGTGGATCATATTAGTACATTGTTTGATTGCTTTGCTTCATCCATTCCATCATTTAATTCCACATACTGATATACTGAAGGTCTTAAGTGTTGTACGTGCATACAAATGTTTTAAATTACATTTTTCTCTAAGATTATATTTCTCCTCTTTTGTTGAGAATTTTTGTACATTCTTGGCTAGCAGGTTATAGTTTGCTTTGTGTATCATTTTATCTTTTTGCAAATTCACTATGTGGTGGAATTTCAGTATTTTTGATTCTATAAATAAAGTGTTTGTATGTTGTCTATATCCAACATGATGTATTATTATAACTGATCTGTGTACTTTTGTAGTTATTTCCCATATTTCTACACAATAAGTTAGATATGTAACACTAGTGAGCAGTAGAGAATATGAAGTCATTTTTGGTCTACAACATGTTTTGCTGTATTCATTATTGACGTGTTTCTTGCTACTTTATGTTGTATATTTTTTACATGAGATTTCCAGTTCAATTTATCATCAATTATTATACCTAGACATTTGGTTTCATTTACCGTATTTTTCGAAGTATAAGTCGCTCCGGAGTATAAGTCGCACCGGCCGAAAATGCATAATAAAAAAGGAAAAAAACATATATAAGTCGCACTGGAGTATAAGTCTTATTTTTTGGGGAAATGTATTTGATAAAAGCCAACGCCAAGAATAGACATTTGAAAGGCAATTTAAAATAAATAAAGAATAGTGAACAACAGGCTGAATAAGTGTACGTTATATGAGGCATAAATAACCAACTGGTATGTTAACGTAACATATTATGGTAAGAGTTATTCAAATAACTATAACATATAGAACATGCTATACGTTTACCAAACAATCTGTCACTCCTAATCGCTAAATTCCATGAAATCTTATACGTCTAGTCTCTTACGTGAATGAGATACATAATATTATTTGATATTTTACGGTAATGTGTTAATAATTTCACACATAAGTCGCTCCTGAGTATAAGTCGCACCCCCGGACAAACAATGAAAAAAACTGTGACTTATAGTCTAAAAAATACGGTACTCTTTCAATTTCTATTCCGTCTATTTGTGTTTGACTTTCTCTTCTACTGTTACCAAATAGTATTATTTTACTTTTACTGAGATTCAAAGATAGTCTGTTTTTGTCAAAGCATCTTTTTAATGTGTTCATTTCTTCTGTTTTTATTTGTATTATCTTCTGTGTGTTCTCTCCTGAACAGAAAGCAGTCTTGTCGTCCGCAAATAAAACTAACTTTAAGTCCTTTGTGTTATGGATCAACCTACTGCTGTTTCTCTTCCTGCTGTACGTCCTGACAAGCGCACCACGGACCACGCCCACAGACGCATTCCCTCCGCTGCGGGCGCGCCTCCTCGCGCCTGCTGCCAATCTGTAATCTACACACCTGCCCGTGATGAGCGATCTGCCTTCAAGAGCCAACACAACCTGAGATCCGACGCCAGAACATAGCTTCTCGTACCCAGTACAGTAAGCCCACACGTATCTCGCTCACCCACTTGTGCATTTTCTCTCCCTGTGCTTCCTCCCCGTCGTTCTCATCGTCTCTTGTGTTGTGTCGTTCTCCAGCTCCCCGTCATCCTTCCTCGTCGTCAAGCTGTGTGTCTTGTCACATTGGACCTCCCTGTGGATTCCCCCTTGCCTTCCTGGATTTCGACCTCACGCCTGCCCACTTACTACGACGCCGCGCTCCTGTCCTCGACCACCCGCCTGTCCTCCAACACTCGAGCCTGCCTTGCCCTTATTTGGACTTCCGCCTGGATCAACACGCACTCTCAACACCCTCTGGCAACCATAATCAGATAAGTTCCACATTTAGTCACACTTCATCTCTTTGGTTTAATTACACATCTCATTCACACACCAAGCTGTCAATAAAACACGCTGACAGCTAAACGACGTCATCGTCTCCCTGTCGTCTTCTTCTCTCGCTATCACGTCACACTTTGTAACTACAAATGTGGTTTATGTAAAGATGAAACAATCTTGGTCCCAGTATTGATCCCTGGGGTACACCACAAGATATATCTAGCTGTGTTGACATATTTTCACCCTACTTCACATATTGCTTCCTGTTGGTTAAATAGCTTCTTATCCAGTTCAAGACCAAACCTCTGATGCCATATCGTTCTAGTTTTGTTTTTAAAATATCATGATTAATTGTGTCAAATGCTGTAGTTAAGTCCATGAATGCTGCGGCCGCACATTCTTTACCATCTATTGCATTGCTCATTTCCTCTGTTATTTGGATTAATGCTATCCATGTTGACATATTAGCTGTGAATTCTGGTGTGTAGTTAGTAAACTGGTGTATGTCTCCATTCTTATAAATTGGTACGACTTTCGCAATTTTCATTTTGTCAGGGAATTTGCGGGTTAGAAATGATACGTTGCTGATATATGTCAGAGGTTCTGAAATGTCTACTATAACCTTTTTTTTGGTTACCATATCTATTCTATGACAGTCGGTTGAGGTCTTGGATTTACAATGTTTTACAATTTTGATTATTTCTTTTGTCATGTTCTTAAGAAACATGGAATTGGGATTTCTGTCTATGAGCTCACTCAAGTCCTCAACTGATCCATCATCTGCATTTGGAAATCTTTGTTCCACATGTTTTCCGATATTAACAAAGTAATCATTAAAACGTTCAACTATTTTGGTTCATATTGTCATTTTTTGTATTTCCATGTAGAAAGTACTGGGGGTAATCTTTCTTAGCAGCATTTTTAATGATGCTATTTAGGATGCCCCATGTTGCTCTCATGTTGTTTCTGTTCTTCTTTAATAATTGTCTGTAGTATTCCTTCTTACATGTTCCTAGTATACCAATTAGCTTCTTTTTATATTTCTTATACTTATTTTATGCCTCTATAGATGTCTGTGTTATTAATAATTAAACACGTATTGGTATGTCAGACTTAGCTTTGTCGTGGTTTAACTCTTATCTTACTGACAGGATGCAATGCGTCTCCCATAATAATGTGACCTCGGACTATGTTAAGGTAACGTGCGGAGTTCCTCAGGGTTCGGTTCTTGGCCCTGCACTCTTTAGTACTTACATGCTGCCGCTAGGCGACATCATACGCAAATACGGTGTTAGCTTTCATTGCTATGCTGATGACACCCAACTCTACATGCCCCTAAAGCTGACCAACACGCCGGATTGTAGTCAGCTGGAGGCGTGTCTTAATGAAATTAAACAATGGATGTCCGCTAACTTCTTGCAACTCAACGCCAAGAAAACGGAAATGCTGATTATCGGTCCTGCTAAACACCGACATTTATTTAATAATACCACCTTAACATTTGACAACCAAACAATTACACAAGGCGAATCAGTAAAGAATCTGGGTATTATCTTCCACCCAACTCTCTCCTTTGAGTCACACATTAAGAGTGTTACTAAAACGGCCTTCTTTCATCTCCGTAATATCGCTAAAATTCGTTCTATTTTATCCACTAGCGACGCTGAGATCATTATTCATGCGTTCGTTACGTCTCGTCTCGACTACTGTAACGTATTATTTTCGGGTCTCCCTATGTCTAGCATTAAAAGATTACAGTTGGTACAAAATGCGGCTGCTAGACTTTTGACAAGAACAAGAAAGTTTGGTCACATTACGCCTATACTGTATATACCTTTATATACATATATACATATATATATACCTATACTGGCTCACCTGCACTGGCTTCCTGTGCACTTAAGATGTGACTTTAAGGTTTTACTACTTACGTATAAAATACTACACGGTCTAGCTTCGTCCTATCTTGTTGATTGTATTGTACCATATGTCCCGGCAAGAAATCTGCGTTCAAAGAACTCCGGCTTATTAGTGATTCCCAGAGCCCAAAAAAAGTCTGCGGGCTATAGAGCGTTTTCTATTGGGGCTCCAGTACTATGGAATGCCCTCCCGGTAACAATTAGAGATGCTACCTCAGTAGAAGCATTTAAGTCCCATCTTAAAACTCATTTGTATACGCTAGCCTTTAAATAGCCCCCCTGTTAGACCAGTTGATCTGCCGTTTCTTTTCTTTTCTCCTCTGCTCCCCTATTCCTTGTGGAGGGGGGGGCACAGGTCCGGTGGCCATGGATGAAGTGCTGGCTGTCCAGAGTCGGGACCCGGGGTGGACCGCTCGCCTGTGCATCGGCTGGGAACATCTCTGCGCTGCTGACCCGTCTCCGCTCGGGATGGTGTCCTGCTGGCCCCACTGTGAACTGGACTCTTACTATTATGTTGGATCCACTATGGACTGGACTCTCACAATATTATGTCAGACCCACTCGACATCCATTGCTTTCGGTCTCCCCTAGAGGGGGGGGGGTTACCCACATATGCGGTCCTCTCCAAGGTTTCTCATAGTCATTCACATCGACGTCCCACTGGGGTGAGTTTTTCCTTGCCCTTATGTGGGCTTTGTACCGAGGATGTCGTTGTGGCTTGTGCAGCCCTTTGAGACACTTGTGATTTAGGGCTATATAAATAAACATTGATTGATTGATTGATTGAATATTCCATATAATGTCTTTTTTTTGTGACAAGCATTTTTCAGTCCTTTTGTCATCCATGGTTGGTTGTTTTTCTTTTGCTTCTTACTAACTTCTTTCCATGGACAACATAAACATTGATATTATACATGTGGGCCAATATATATATATATATATATATATATATATATATATATATATATATATATATATATATATATATATATATATATATATATTGTTGTGTTTTGGACCAGTTGTTCCTCCCAGGGAATTCAAGTCACAATTCGCTCCCAAGTTCTTTCCGACACTTAAAGCTGAGTTGAAAAACCACCAGAGACAGAATAGGTATTTTCTTGTATATTCTCAAAGCTTTGACAATATACATTTTAGATTGAGACCAGTCTATCCCTAGAACCTTCTATCCCACACACCCAAAATGGTCTCTCTTCCCAACGCCAAAAACCTCTCTTCCCATCCACCTCCCTAGCCATAACAAAAGCACAACGTCTCCCTAGCCATAATACATTCCAAAGAACTCAAGGTTAACACACAGAGTTTGCTTGCTGACAGAGCATCAAGAGAAGAAGTGGAAAAGACGAGCTGTTTTCAAATATGACAAAGAAATGGAAGAAGTACAACTTAAATTCGGATATATGTAAATATCTGCCTCCGACAATATATATATATATATATATATATATATATATATATATATATATATATATATATATATATATATATATATATATATTTGATGTGGCAAGCTACTTTTGCAGTGTAGCTTGTAGTGTAGTGTGCTACAATTCTCTGAGGATAGCTTAGCTCCATTTAATTGAGAGTAACTTGTAGCTTAGCTTACTACATTGTCCAGGTAGCTTGCCCATCACTGTCCATTTGGCCTAGCTCACATGTCAATAGTTTGAATACTGCAAACTTCAATACAGTAACACCTCATTTGTTCTGCAGACGTCCAGCGGGTGTCAGCGGGGAGTCATGAAGAGGAGTGGCACACCAGTGTGGGACAGAAGGAGCTACAGGCCCCCTCCCACATTAAAGAGGAGCAGCTTCATGATGAAGATGAAGCTCAGTCCTTACAGCTTCATCACAGTCAAAGTGAGGAGAACAGAGGGGCGGAGCTTGTAAGTCAACACATCACAGAAGCTGATGGAGAGCATTGTGAAGATATCAAGTCAGAACCAGACAGCATCTTTGCTCCACTGTCAGACATGGACCACATGATGTCACACTCTTCTGATCACAGTGACCACATCCAAAAACCTTTGGAGAGTAAAAATGACTCTAAAGGTGATACGAGACATCACACTAACAACAAACACTTTGACTGCTCTGAATGTGGGAAATCATTTACATGGAAGAGTGATTTTACAAGACACATTAGAATACATACTGGAGAGAAACCTTTTACTTTCTCTGTTTGTAAGAAGAGTTTCTCCAGAAAGGAACAAATGACCATACACATGAGAACACACACTGGAGAGAAACCTTTTGCTTGCTCAGCTTGTGCTAAAAGATTCAACACTAAGAAGGAAATGATATTACACATGAGAACACACACAGGTGAGCAATCTTTTGCTTGCTCTGTTTGTAAGAAGAGTTTCTCCAGAAAGGAACACATGACCACACACATGAGAACACACACTGGAGAGAAACCTTTTACTTGCTCTGTTTGTAAGAAGAGTTTCTCCAGAAAGGGTGACATGACCACACACATGAGAACACACACTGGAGAGAAACCTTATGCTTGCTCAGCTTGTGCTAAAAGATTCAACACTAAGAAAGTCATGATCACACACATGAGAACACACACAGGTGAGAAACCTTTTACTTGCTCTGTTTGTAAGAAGAGTTTCTCCAGAAAGGGTGACATGACCACACACATGAGAACACACACTGGAGAGAAACCTTTTGCTTGCTCAGCTTGTGCTAAAAGATTCAACACTAAGAAGGAACTTATATTACACGTGAGAACACACACAGGTGAGAAACCTTTTATGTGCTCCGTTTGTAAGAAGAGTTTCTCCACAAAACAGTACATAACCACACACATGAGAATACATACTGGAGAGAAACCTTTTGCTTGCTCAGCTTGTGCTGAAAGTTTCAACACTAAGAAGGAACTTATATTACATGTGAGAACACACACAGGTGGTAAACCTTTTACTTGCGCCGTTTGTAAGAAGAGTTTCTCCAGAAAGGAACACATGACCAGACACATGAGAACACACACTGGAGAGAGACCTTTTGTTTGCTCAGCTTGTGCTAAAAGATTCAACACTAAGAAGGAAATGATATTACACATGAGGACACACACAGGTGAGAAACCCTTTGCTTGCTCTGTTTGTAAGAAGATTTTCTCCAGAAAGGAACACATGACCACACACATGAGAACACACACTGGAGAGAAACCTTTTACTTGCTCTGTTTGTAAGAAGAGTTTCTCCAGAAAGGGTGACATGACCATACACATGAGAACACACACTGGAGAGAAACCTTTTGCTTGCTCAGCTTGTGCTAAAAGATTCAACACTAAAAAGAAAAGTATATTACACATGAGAACACACACTGGAGAGAAACCTTTTGCTTGCTCAGCTTGCGCTAAAAGATTCAACACTAATATTGAAATGATGTTACACATGAGAACACACACAGGTGAGAAACCTTTTACTTGCTCTGTTTGTAAGAAGAGTTTCTCCAGAAAAGAACACATGACCACACACATGAGAACACACACTGGAGAGAAACCTTATACTTGCTCTGTTTGTAAGAAGAGTTTCTCCAGAAAGGGTGACATGACCATACACATGAGAACACACACTGGAGAGAAACCTTTTGCTTGCTCAGCTTGTGCTAAAAGATTCAACACTAAGAAGAAAATTATATTACACATGAGAACACACACTGAAAAGAAACCTTTTGCTTGCTCAGTGTTAGAATAATTATGTATATATTATCACACTAACTTTAGTATCCTTAAAGTCTGTTGCTTTAGTTATTAGTTATTGTGCTCAAGTTAGACTTTTCTATTTGTGCAAGGACAAAAACTTCTTGTCTGAAGGGTGGCCTCAGCCACAGATGTTATCTTTGTTTTAGCCCGCTAACAGCCAAGGACTTCAAGGACCTCAACGAAGATAAGACGACAACACGCAGACGAAGCAGAGACTTTAAGGACCTCAATGAAGATAAGATGACAACATGCAGACAAAGCGGAGACAAGGCGAAATCACAAGGCCCCCACCACATTCTGTCACGTATTGTGCGTCCTGGACCTGCTTTGCATAAAATATGTGACCACTCTTTTTAGAGGCGGCCTCAGTGATGTTGACTGTGGAACTCTTGAATAAATAGAGGGACGCGGGAGCTGAACCTTAGAGCGTAGGGCAAGACTGTGACTAAGTGTGCAGCTCCATGTGTTCTCCTCATGAGCTAAATTGAACTCTGTCTCTGCATGATTCTTTGCTTCTTGTCTGATGAATATATGTCATAAGTGTTTGAACCTGACACTCAGCTTGTGCTAAAAGATTCAACACTAAAAAGGAACTTTTATTACACATGAGAACACACATTGGGGAGAAACCTTTTACTTGCTATGTTTGTAAGAAGAGTTTCTCCAGAAAGCAAATCATGACCAGACACATGAGAACACACACTGGAGAGAAACCTTTTGCTTGCTCTGTTTGTAAGATGAGTTTCTCCAGAAAGCGTGACATGACCACACACATGAGAACACACACTGGAGAGAAACCGTTTAGTTGCACTGTGTGTGATAAGATGTTCAGGTTTAAGTATCAGGCCAGTAGACACAAGTGTGTAACAGTCATGGAAGCTGCAGGGATTTAAAAACACTTAAAGGGGAACATTATCACAATTTCAGAAGGGTTAAAACCATTAAAAATCAGTTCCCAGTGGCTAATTTTATTTTTCGAAGTTTTTTTCAAAATTCTACCCAGCACGCAATATCCCTAAAAAAGCTTCAATGTGCCTGATTTTAACCATCGTTATATACACCCGTCCATTTTCCTGTGACGTCACATAGTGATGCCAACACAAACAAACATGGCGGATAGAACAGCAAGCTATAGCGACATTAGCTCGGATTCAGACTCGGATTTCAGCGGCTTAAGCGATTCAACAGATTACGCATGTATTGAAACGGATGGTTGTAGTGTGGAGGCAGGTAGCGAAAACCAAATTGAAGAAGAAACTGAAGCTATTGAGCCATATCGGTTTGAACCGTATGCAAGCGAAACCGACGAAAACGACACGACAGCCAGCGACACGGGAGAAAGCGAGGACGAATTCGGCGATCGCCTTCTAACCAACGATTGGTATGTGTTTGTTTGGCATTAAAGGAAACTAACAACTATGAACTAGGTTTACAGCATATGAAATACATTTGGCAACAACATGCACTTTGAGAGTGCAGACAGCCCATTTCAGGCGCGCTAAGAACATATATTTTTCCACGATTTCAGCACTCAGGTTAACCATACCTAAATAGACACAAAATACTGCATTACACAAGACTACCCGAATGTACTCGAATGATTGAAAAAAATAAATGTTTTTAAGCTAAATTATTGGTAAACACAGTTTATGTATAATAATTTACGTAAAACCGTGAGTAATGAATAAAGTTTTCATCAATTAATATATTCTGTAGACATACCCTCATCCACTCTCTTTTCCTGAAAGCTGATCTGTCCAGTTTTGGAGTTGATGTCAGCAGGCCAGGGAAGCTAGGGTCGATATTCTTCTCTTGATCATCTTCGGTGGCATAAGGGACGGTGTGAGCCAAGACATCCAGGGGGTTTAGCTCGCTCGTCTGCGGGAACAAACTGCCGCCATTGCTTGCCGTGCTACCGAGGGCCTTTGTCCCTGAATTGCTCACACACTCCGGCAGATTCAATGGGGGTCTGGCGGCAGATTTCTTTGACTTTATGGTTGGAAATGCATCTGCTTTGAGTGTCGCAGGATATCCACACATTCTTGCCATCTCTGTCGTAGCATAGCTTTCGTCGGTAAAGTGTGCGGAACAAACAACTGACCATTTCGTCGGCTTTCCCCACAGCCTCGTATTTTGAACAAATTTCGTCCAATTTCTTGCCACTTTCACATCTTTGGGCCACTGGTGCAACTTGAATCCGTCCCTGTTCGTGTTGTTACACCCTCCGACAACACACCGACGAAAGTGAGAAAATGGCGGATTGCTTCCCGATGTGACGTCACGTTGTGACGTCATCGCTCCGAGAGCGAATATTAGAAAGGCGTTTAATTCGCCAAAATTCACCCATTTAGAGTTCGGAAATCGGTTAAAAAAATATATGGTCTTTTTTCTGCAACATCAAGGTATATATTGACGCTTACATAGGTCTGGTGATAATGTTCCCCTTTAAATTAGTGGTAAAAGTGCAATATAATAACACCATTTCAGAATGATTTCCTTGTTAAAATCTCACAATTCATGAGATTTTTATCTAAAATGATAATTTTTGGGGCTTGTTGGTCTAGTGGTATGATTCTTGTTTAGGGTGCGTAAGGTCCCAGGTTCAATTCCTGGACAAGCCCTTAACAGTGATTTAAAACTCTTAGCTTAATTTTCCAAACTGCACACAATGAAGGGATCAATGAAAATGTATAAAATCAAATACAGTGGTAGCTCAATTTACGAGCTCTAATTGTTTTAGGACAGAGCTTGTAACCCTTAGTTCTTTTTTGCAGGAAAATAGCCATACCTTTAAATTAGTGGTATAAGTGCAATATACTAACCCAGTTTCAGAATGATTTCCCTGTTAAAATCTCACAATTCATGAACATTTTTGATGAAAGTTGATTTTTCGGGGCTTGTTGGTCTAGTGGTATGATTCTCGCTTAGGGTGCGAGAGGTCCCGGGTTCAATTCCTGGACAAGCCCTTAACAGTGTTTTAAAACTCTTAGCTCAATTTTCCAAACTGCACACAATGAAGGGATCAATGAAAATGTATAAAATCAAATACAGTGGTAGCTCAATTTACAAGCTCTAATTGTTTTAGGACAGAGCTTGTAACCCTTAGTTCTTTTTTGCAGGAAAATAGCCATACCTTTAAATTAGTGGTAAAAGTGCAATATACTAACCCAGTTTCAGAATGATTTCCCTGTTAAAATCTCACAATTCATGAACATTTTTGATGAAAGTTAATTTTTTTGGGGCTTGTTGGTCTAGTGGTATGATTCTCGCTTAGGGTGCGAGAGGTCCCGGGTTCAATTCACGGTGAAGCCCTAAACAGTGATTTAAAACGCTTCGCTGAATTTTCCAAACTGCACACACTCAAGGAACAATGAAAATTATAAAATCAAATACAGTGGTAGCTCAATTTACGAGCTCTAATTGTTTTAGGACAGAGCTTGTAACCCTTAGTTCTTTTTTGCAGGAAAATTGCCATACATTTAAATTAGTGGTAAAAGTGCAATATACTAAGCCAGTTTCAGAATGATTTTCCTGTTAAAATCTCACAATTCATGAGATTTATATCTAAAATTATATTTTTCGGGGCTTGTTGGTCTAGTGGTATGATTCTCGCTTTGGGTGCGAGAGGTCCCGGGTTCAATTCCTGGACAAGCCCTTAGCAGTGATTTAAAACTCTTAGCTTAATTTTCCAAACTGCACACAATGAAGGGATCAATGAAAATGTATAAAATCAAATACAATGGTAGCTCAATTTACAAGCTATAATTTTTTTAGGACGGAGCTTGTAACCCTTAGTTCTTTTTTGCAGGAAAATAGCCATAACTTTAAATTAGTGGTATAAGTGCAATATACTAACCCAGTTTCAGAATGATTTCCTGTTAAAATCTCACAATTCATGAGATTTGTATCTAAAATTATATTTTTCGGCGCTTGTTGGTCTAGTGGTATGATTCTCGCTTTGGGTGCGAGAGGTCCCGGGTTCAATTCCTGGACAAGCCCTTAACAGTGTTTTAAAACTCTTAGCTCAATTTTCCAAACTGCACACAATGAAGGGATCAATGAAAATGTATAAAATCAAATACAGTGGTAGCTCAATTTACGAGCTCTAATTGTTTTAGGACAGAGCTTGTAACACTTAGTTCATTTTTGCAGGAAAATAGCCATACCTTTAAATTAGTGGTAAACGTGCAATATACTAACCCAGTTTCAGAATGATTTCCCTGTTAAAATCTCACAATTTGTAAGACTTTTTGTTGAAACATGTTTTTGCGGTTTATGTTGGTCGAGTCGTATGATTCTCGCTTAGGGTGCAAAAGGTCCAGAGCTTGTAACCTTTAGTTCTTTTTTGCATGGAAATAGCCATACCTTTAAATTAGTGGTAAAAGTGCAATATACTAACCCAGTTTCAGAAGGATTTCCCTGTTAAAATCTCACAATTCATGAACATTTTTGATGAAACTTGTTTTTTCGGGGCTTGTTGGTCTAGTCCAGGGGTCGGCAACCTTTACCACTCAAAGAGCCATTTTGACCAGTTTCACAAATTAAAGAAAACAATGGGAGCCACAAAAACCTTTTGAAATTTAGAATGAAATAACACTGCATACAAAGTTGGTTTTTTTTGCTTTGTGCTATGTATAAACCAAGGGTCTCAGACACGCAGCCATCACCTTAATATGAAAATTGAATGTTTGTTAGCGCGGCCCGCCAGTTTTATATGAATGGCGCTTGACAGCGTCATACTTTTCAACCCTCCCGATTTTTCCGTCAGACTACGAATTTCAGGGCAACTGATGTGTGGGGGAGCAGGGTTGGGGTGGGGGCGGGGTTTGGTGGTAGCAGGGGTGTATAATGTAGCCCGGAAGAGTTAGGGCTGCATGGGATTCTGGGTATTTGTTCTGTTGTGTTTATGTTGTTTTACGGTGAAGATGTTCTCCCGAAATGTGTTTATCATTCTTGTTTGGTGTGGGTTCACAGTGTGGCGCATTATTAGTAAGAGTGTTAAAGTTTTTTATACCGCCACCGTCAGTGTAACCTGTGTGGCTGTTGACTAAGTTTGCCTTGCTGTCACTTGCGTGTGCAAGTAGAAGATGCATACAACAAAGGGCTGGGCTGGCACACGCTGTTTGTACAGATTGTAGAGGGCGCTAAATGCTGTACCATCATGGCACGCCCTTATTATTATTGTTAGGGTGAAAATTGGAGAATATAAATCCCGGGAGTTTTCTGCGAGAGGTACCGAAATCCGGAAATCTCCCAGGAAAATCGGGGGGTTCAGCAAGTAAGCTGCTGAGCCGCATCAGACTGATCAAAGAGCCGCATGCGGCTCCGGAGTTGCGGGTTGCCGACCCCTGGTCTAGTCGTATGATTCTCGCTTAGGGTGCGAGAGGTCCCTGGTTCAATTCCCGGACAAGCCCTTAACGGTGCTTTTGAACCCTCAGCTCAATTTTCCAAACTGCAAACACTCAAGGGATCAATGAAAATAATTCAAAAAAATGCAGTGATACCTCAATTTTCTAGTTCTAATTGTTTTAGGACAGAGCTTGTAACCCTTAGTTCTTTTTTGCAGGAAAATATCCAAACCTTTAAATTAGTGGTAAAAGTGTATTATACTAACCTATAGCTTTAGATTGTGTTCCCTATCAACATGTCACATTTATTGAGATTTTTGCAAAATCACAAGTCAGAGCTTGTTGGTCTAGTCGTATGATTCTCGCCTGATGTCTGGGGTTCAATTACTGAAAAAGCTCTTGTTCATTTATGCATGAAAATTGTAGTGAATCAAAATTTTTGTTAATAAAATTGCAGTTACAGGTTATCGCCCTAGATAAAATATAAACTTTTTTGAGAATTTGGTAACAATTGCCATAGGGCTTGATGGTCTATTGGTATGATTCTCGCTTAGGGTGCGAGAGGTCCCGTGTATAATTCCTGGACAAGCCCTTCACAGAGATTTAAAACTCTTAACTTAATTTTCCAAACTGCACACACTCAAGGGATCAACGAAAATGTATAAAATCAAATACAGTGGTAGCTCAATTTACAAGCTCTAATTGTTTTAGGACAGAGCTTGTAACCCTTAGTTCTTTTTTGCAGGAAAATAGCCATACCTTTAAATTAGTGGTAAAAGTGCAATATACTAACCTAGTTTTAGATTGTTCCCTATCAACATGTCACATTTATTGAGATTCTTGCAAAATGACAAGTCAGAACTTGTTGGTCTAGTTGTTTGATTCTCGCCTGAGGTCTGGGGTTCAATTACTGAAAAAGCTCTTGTTCATTTATGCATGAAAATTGTAGTGAATCAAAATTTGTGTTAATAAAAGTGCAGTTACAGGTTGTTTCCCCAGATAAAATATAAACTTTTTTGAGAATTTGGTAACTGTTGCCGTAGGGCTTGTTGGTCTAGTGGTATGATTCTCGCTTAGGGTGCGAGAGGTCCCGGGTTCAATTCCTGGACAAGCCCTTAACAGTGATTTAAAAGTCTTAGCTCAATTTTCCAAACTGCACACAATGAAGGGATCAATGAAAATGTATAAAATCGAATACAGTGGTAGCTCAATTTACAACCTTTAATTGTTTTAGGACAGTGCTTGTAACCCTTAGTTCTTTTTTGCAGGAAAATAGCCATACCTTTAAATTAGTGGTAAAAGTGCAATATACTAACACAGTTTCAGAATGATTTCCCTGTTAAAATCTCACAATTTGTAAGACTTTTTGTTGAAACATGTTTTTGCGGTTTATGTTGGTCGAGTCGTATGATTCTCGCTTAGGGTGCAAAAGGTCCAGAGCTTGTAACCTTTAGTTCTTTTTTGCATGAAAATAGCCATACCTTTAAATTAGTGGTAAAAGTGCAATATACCAACCCAGTTTCAGAATGATGTCCCTGTTAAAATCTCGCAATTCATGAACATTTTTGATGAAACTTGATTTTTCAGGGCTTGTTGGTCTAGTCCAGGGGTCGGCAACCTTTATCACTCAAAGAGCCATTTTGACCAGTTTCACAAATTAAAGAAAACAATGGGAGCCACAAAAATCTTTTGAAATTTAGAATGAAATAACACTGCATTCAAAGTTTTTTTTTTTGCTTTGTGGTATGTATAAACCAAGGGTCTCAGACACGCAGCCATCACCTCAATATGAAATTTGAATGTTAGTGCGGCCCGCAAGTTTTATATGAATGGCGCTTGACAGCGTCATACTTGGCAGACTACAAATTTCAGGGCAACTGTTCTCTCGAACGTGCCGTGATGGTACAGCATTTAGTGCCCACTACAACCAGCATGCCGGCCCAACCACACGTTGTACGGGGCTTTTACTTGCTCACGTAAGTGACAGCAAGGCATACTTGGTCAACAACTACACAGGTTACACTGACGGTGGCGGTATAAAAAAACTTTAACACTCTTACAAATAATGCGCCACACTGTGAACCCACACCAAACAAGAATGACAAACACATTTCGGTAGAACATCTGCACCTTAACACAACATAAACACAACAGAACAAATACCCAGAATCCCATGCAGCCCTAACTCTTCCCGGCTACATTATACACCCCCGCTACTAAACCCCGCCCACCTCAACCGACGCACGGAGGGGTGGGGGGGTGGGGGGGTGGGGGTGGGGGGGGGGTTGATGTGTGGGGGAGCAGGGTTGGGGTGGGGGCGGGGTTTGGTGGTAGCAGGGGTGTATAATGTAGCCCGGAAGAGTAAGGGCTGCATGGGATTCTGATTTCCCTGTTAAAATCTCACTATTCATGAGATTTTTATCTAAAATTATATTTTTTGGGGCTTGTTGGTCTAGTGGTATGATTCTCGCTTAGGGTGCGAGAGGTCCCAGGTTCAATTCCTGGACAACCCCTTAACAGTGATTTAAAACTCTTAGCTCAATTCTCCAAACTGCACACACTCAAGGGATTGATTGATTGATTGAGACTTTTATTAATAGGTTGCACAGTGAAGTACATATTCCGTATAATTGACCACTAAATGGTAACACCCCAATAAGTTTTTCAACTTGTTTAAGTCGGGGTTCATATATATACTAACGTCATAATACAGTCATCACACAAGAGAATCACATTGAATTATTTACATTATTTACAATCTGGGGTCTGGAGGGGGGGGGGGGGGGGGGGGGTTTGGCTTGCATTCATTTTGTGGTTTGAAAACAAACTGAGAAAGTGTTACAGAAAAAACTTCAAGACACTGACGGGATTTGAGCCCAACATCTCCTATTTAACAAACAGGCACCTTGACTGACAGCTACAGTGCCTGGAACAGCATGGAATTTCAACAAGATGTCTATAACCCTACACTGAATTAATGATAGCCAATTTGAGGCGATAGCATTGATTATCAGTAATTTACATTAGTTTAAACAAGCATGGCTTGAAAGTTATGTTGCAAACGTTTTAAATAGAAACTTTTTTGCAAATTTAGAGAAGGACATGGGCTGTACAAGAAAACCCTCAAACCCTCGTGCTCGCGTCAAGATTTCGTCTCTGGGTGGGCTTGAACCACTATCCTCTCAGTTAACAGCCAAACGCGCTGACCGATTGTCATTGTCTTTGGATGGGCGTAACTAGAAGTATACTGATTCAGCCTTTGGTGAGTCCAATATGCCCTTTGGGTGGAATGCCTGCGTTTTGCGGTTGTCACAAACATTGCTTTTGTCCCTTGTGAATATTAGTTAAAATGTAATAAAAGCAACAGAATGCATTGGCAGGGAATCGGACCCGGGTCTCCCGCGTGGCAGGCGAAAATTCTACCACTGAACCACCAATGACTGTGGAGTAAAAGAGATTTATGAACTCGGTTAAGAGGAAGAACGTTTGAAATGCGGGCTGCGACGGACCAAACATGCTACACTGAATTAATGATAGCCAATATGAGGCGATAGCATTGATTATCAGTAATTTACATTAGTTTAAACAAGAATGGCTGAAAGTTATGTTGCAAACGTGGCACACGTTTTAACTAGCCGAACGCGCTGACCGATTGCGCCACAGAGACTTACTGGTTTACATGATTCATTACTCCCCAAAAAATTATAAAATCTCATGTTACGATGTCCTGATGTCATTGTCTTTGGATTAGCGTAACGAGAAGTACACTGCTTCAGTCTTCGGTGAGTCCAATATGCCTTTTGGGTGGAATGCCTGCGTCTTGCGGTTGTCACAAACATTGCTTTTGTCCCTAATGAATATTAGTTAAAATGTAATAAAAGCAACAGAATGCATTGGCCTGGAATCGGACCCGGGTCTCCCGCGTGGCAGGCGAGAATTCTACCACTGAACCACCAATGCCTGTGCTGTAAAAGAGTTTTCTAAACTCGGTTAAGAGGAAGAACGTTTGAAATGCGGGCTGCGACAGACAAAACATGCTACAAAGTAGAACACATTCTACGTGCACAAGGGATTTAACAACATCCACAAAAGGTAAGAAATGCAATGCAGCTAATAACAGCAATAAGACTAGCTAGCACCATGTTTTCCATTGGCCGAAAATCAACTTGTAAGTCTTGATAAAGGTCTGCAACCTGCAGCAGTTTCCATGGTGTAGTGGTTATCACATTCGCCTCACACGCGAAAGGTCCCCTGTTCGAACCAGGGTGGAAACAAAGTCTTTTTACTTTCCTTCTTACCTCTATAAATAAGCAAGGAAATAAATGATAGCAAGGTCCTGTGTTTCATCATAAAGTAGTTTGCAACATAGCTGACCACCTCATGTACAGCCGAGCACACACAACACCAAATTTAGAGGGTTCTCATATAGGCAGACCTCAGGCTTCAACATCATGAATGCTGGGTTCCATGAAAATGTCACGCACAAACCTGTGAAATTTCTCATTCATTCAAGTCACTGTATTCTCAGGGCTTTCAATGGATTGCAACTGTACTGTTTAGATTGACTTATAAGATGTTTAACCTCTCTTTTAGCAGGAATCATAGGTGTAATTCCCAAAGAGTTAGAGAAGACAGCTGCAGTCTGAATGAGTGTTGGCCTTGCTTTCAAATTAAGAACCAGTCAAATAGTCACCTGAAACCTAAATCATAGCAGAGGATGGTTTCGATTCATCGACCTCTGGGTTATGGGCCCAGCACGCTTCCGCTGGGCCACTCTGCTGTCTTAAACTACTAAATGCTTACTCTGGTGAATATCCAGACAAACTACTTGTAACAAAGTGATTTGGAACCCACCCAAAGTAGGGTTTCTTTCTGAGTCCTGGTTCAATCCACATTTAAAATGGCATTTTTTTTAAGAAAACATTGCAGTAAGTTGAAAGTTATGTTGCAAACGTGGCACACGTTTTAACTAGAAACTTTTTGGCAAATTTAGAGAAGGACATTGGCTCAAAAATGAGGCGATAGGCAACTCAATCCACATTTAAAATGGCATTTTTTTGAAGAAAACATTGCAGTAAACATCAAACTCTGTGGATCCATTGGGATTTTATTCAAAACGAATAGAATTTGGCGTGCATTCATGTGGTCTGAAAACAAACTGAGAAAGTGTTACAAGAAAAAAAGTCAAGACACTGACGGGATTTGAGCCCAACATCTACTATTTAACAAACAGGCACCTTGACTGACAGCTACAGTGCCTGGAACAGCATGGGATTTCAACACGATGTCTATAACCCTACACTGAATTGATGATAGCCAATTTGAGGCGATAGTATTGATTATCAGTAATTTACATTAGTTTAAACAAGCATGGCTTGAAAGTTATGTTGCAAACGTTTTAACTAGAAACTTTTTTGTAAATTTAGAGAAGGACATGGACTGTACAAGAAAACCCTCAAACCCTTGTGCTCGCGTCAAGATTTTGTCCCTGGGTGGGCTTGAACCACCATCCTCTCAGTTAACAGCCGAACGTGCTGACCGATTGTCATTGTCTTTGGATGGGCGTAACTAGAAGTATACTGATTCAGCCTTCGGTGAGTCCAATATGCCCTTTGGGTGGAATGCCTGCGTTTTGCGGTTGTCACAAACATTGCTTTTGTCCCTTATGAATATTAGTTAAAATGTAATAAAAGCAAAAAAATGCATTGGCCGGAAATCCGACCCGGGTATCCCGCGTGGCAGGCGAAAATTCTACCACTGAACCACCAATGCCTGTGGAGTAACTAATGTAAATTACTGATAATCAATGCTATCGCCTCATATTGGCTACCATTAATTCAGTGTAGCATGTTTGGTCCGTCGCAGCCCGCATTTCAAACGTTCTTCCTCTTAACCGAGTTCATTACCGTATTTTCCGCACTATTAGCCGCACCTAAAAACCACAAATTTACTCAAAAGCTGACAGTGCGGCTTATAACCCAGTGCACTTTATATATGGATTAATATTAAGATTCATTTTCATAAAGTTTCGGTCTCGCAACTACGGTAAACAGCCGCCATCTTTTTTCCCCGTAGAACAGGAAGTGCTTCTTCTTCTACGCAAGTAACCGCCAAGGTAAGCACCCGCCCCCATAGAACAGGAAGCGCTTCTTCTTCTACTGTAAGCAACCACCCGTCCGCGTAGAAGAAGAAGAAGAAGCGCACGGATATTACGTTTCATTTCCTTTGTGTGTTTACATCTGTAAAGACCACAAAATGGCTCCTACTAAGCGACAGGTTTCCGGTTCATGAAAAGACGCAATCTCTCCATCCGCACACGGACTACTATTTCACAGCAACTGCCTAAAGACTTTCAAGAAAAGCTGGCTACTTTCCGTGCATATTGTAAAAACAAGATAGCTGAAAAAAAGATCCGGCCAGAGAACATTATCAACATGGACGAGGTTCCACTGACTTTTGATATTCCTGTGAACCGCACTGTGGATACAACGGGAGCACGTACGGTGAATATTCGCACCACAGGGAATGAGAATTCATCCTTCACTGTGGTTCTAGCTTGCCATGCTAATGGCCAGAAACTTCCACCCATGGTGATATTCAAAAGGAAGACCTTGCCAAAAGAGACCTTTCCAGCCGGCGTCATCATAAAAGCTAACTCGAAGGGATGGATGGATGAAGAAAAGATGAGCGAGTGGTTAAGGTAAGTTTACGCGAAGAGGCCGGGTGGCTTTTTTCACGCAGCTCCGTCCATGTTGATATACGACTCCATGCGCGCCCACATCACGCTGGTTTTTAATATATTATTAAAGTTTGACTGACCTATCTGACTGTTTTTTTGACATTCCTTTAGCGCAGTTAGATGCGGCTTATAACACGGGGTGGCTTATAGGTGGACAAAGTTTTGAAATATGCCGTTCATTGAAGGCGCGGCTTATAACACAGGGCGGCTTATGGTGCGGAAAATACGGTAATCTCTTTTACTTCACAGGCATTGGTGGTTCAGTGGTAGAATTCTCGCCTGCCACGCGGGAGACCCGGGTCCGATTCCCGGCCAATGCATTCTGTTGCTTTTATTACATTTTAACTAATATTCATAAGGGACAAAAGCAATGTTTGTGACAACCGCAAGACGCAGGCATTCCACCCAAAGGGCATATTGGACTCACCAAAGGCTGAATCAGTGTACTTCTAGTTACGCCCATCCAAAGACAATGACAATCGGTCAGCGCGTTCGGCTGTTAACTGAGAGGATGGTGGTTCAAGCCCACCCAGGGACGAAATCTTGATGCGAGCACGAGGGTTTGAGGGTTTTCTTGTACAGCCCATGTCCTTCTCTAAATTTGCAAAAAAGTTTCTAGTTAAAACGTTTGCAACATAACTTTCAAGCCATGCTTGTTTAAACTAATGTAAATTACTGATAATCAATGCTATCGCCTCACATTGGCTATCATTAATTCAGTGTAGGGTTATAGACATCGTGTTGAAATTCCATGCTGTTCCAGGCGCTGTAGCTGTCAGTCAAGGTGCCTGTTTGTTAAATAGGAGATGTTGGGCTCAAATCCCGTCAGTGTCTTGAAGTTTTTTCTGTAACACTTTCTCAGTTTGTTTTCAAACCACATGAATGCAAGCCAAATTCTATTCATTTTGAATAAAAACCCAATGGATCCACAGAGTTTGATGTTTACTGCAATGTTTTCTTCAAAAAAATGCCATTTTAAATGTGGATTGAACCAGGACTCAGAAAGAAACACTACTTCAGATGGGTTCCAAATCACTTTGTTACAAGTAGTTTGTCTGGATATTCACCAGAGTCAGCATCCTGGAGTTTAAGACAGCAGAGTGGCGCAGCGGAAGCGTGCTGGGCCCATAACCCAGAGGTTGATGGATCGAAACCATCCTCTGCTATGATTTAGGATTCAGTTGTCTATTTGACTGGTTCTTAATTTGAAAGCAAGGCCAACACTCATTCAGACTGCAGATGTCTTCTCTAACTCTTTGGGAATCACACCTATGATTCCTGCTAAAAGAGAGGTTAAACATCTTATCAGTCAATCTAAACAGTACAGTTGCAATCCATTGAAAGCCCTGAGAATACAGTGACTTGAATGAATGAGAAATTTCACAGGTTTGTGCGTGACATTTCCATGGAACCCAGCATTCATGATGTTGAAGCCTGAGGTCTGCCTATATGAGAACCCTCTAAATTTGGTGTCGTGTGTGCTCGGCTGTACATGAGGTAGTCAGCTATGTTGCAAACTACTTTATGATGAAACACAGGACCTTGCTATCATTTATTTCCTTGCTTATTTATAGAGGTAAGAAGGAAAGTAAAAAGACCTTGTTTCCACCCTGTTTCGAACAGGGGACCTATCGTGTGTGAGGCGAATGTGATAACCACTACACCATGGAAACTGCTGCAAGTAGCAGACCTTTATCAAGACTTACAAGTTGATTTTCGGCCAATGGAAAACATGGTGCTCGCTAGTCTTATTGCTGTTATTAGCTGCATTGCATTTCTTGCCTTTTGTGGATGTTGTTAAATCCCTTGTGCACGTAGAATGTGTTCTACTTTGTAGCATGTTTTGTCTGTCGCAGCCCGCATTTCAAACGTTCTTCCTCTTAACCGAGATTAGAAAACTTTTTTTTACTCCACAAGCATTGGTGGTTCAGTGGTAGATTTCTTGCCTGCCACGCGGGAGACCTCGGTCCGATTCCCGGCCAATGCATTCTGTTGCTTTTATTACATTTTAACTAATATTCATAAGGGACAAAAGCAATGTTTGTGACAACCGCAAGACGCAGGCATTCCACCCAAAAGGCATATTGGACTCGCCGAAGGCTGAAGCAGTGTACTTCCAGTTACGCTAATCCAAAGACAACGACATCGGGACATCGTAACATAAGATTTTATAATTTTTTTGGGAGTAATTAATCATGTAAACCAGTAAGTCTCTGTGGCGCAATGGGTCAGCGCGTTCGGCTGTTAACTGAGAGGATGGTGGTTCAAGCCCACCCAGGGACAAAATCTTGACTCGAGCACAGGGGTTTGAGGGTTTTCTTGTACAGCCCATGTCCTTCTCTAAATTTGCAAAAAAGTTTCTAGTTAAAACGTGTGCCACAATTGCAATATAACTTTCAAGCCATTCTTGTTTAAACTAATGTAAAGTACTGATAATCAATGCTATCGCCTCATATTGGCTATCATTAATTCGGTGTAGCATGTTTGGTTCGTCGCAGCCCGCATTTCAAACGTTCTTCCTCTTAACCGAGTTCATAAATCTCTTTTACTCCACAGGCATTGGTGGTTCAGTGGTAGAATTCTTGCCTGCCACGCGGGAGACCCGGGTCCGATTCCCGGCCAATGCATTCTGTTGCTTTTATTACATTTGAACTAATATTCATAAGGGACAAAAGCAATGTTTGTGACAACCGCAAGACGCAGGCATTCCACCCAAAAGGCATATTAGATTCCCTGAAGTCTGAAGCAGTGTACTTCTACTTACGCTAATCCAAAGACAATGACATCGGGACATCGTAACATGAGATTTTATAATTTTTTGGGGAGTAAGTAATCATGTAAACCAGTAAGTCTCTGTGGCGCAATGGGTCAGCGCGTTCGGCTGTTAACTGAGAGGATGGTGGTTCAAGCCCACCCAGGGACGAAATCTTGACTCGAGCACAGGGGTTTGAGGGTTTTCTTGTACAGCCCATGTCCTTCTCTAAATTTGCAAAAAAGTTTCTAGTTAAAACGTGTGCCACGTTTGCAACATAACTTTCAAGCCATTCTTGTTTAAATTAATGTAAAATACTGATAATAAATGCTATTGCCTCATATTGGCTATCATTAAATCAGTGTAGCATGTTTGGTCCGTCGCAGCCCGCATTTCAAACGTTCTTCCTCTTAACCGAGTTCATAAATCTCTTTTACTCCACAGGCATTGGTGGTTCAGTGGTAGAATTTTCGCCTGCCATGCGGGATACCCGGGTCCGATTTCCGGCCAATGCATTCTGTTGCTTTTATTACATTTTAACTAATATTCATAAGGGACAAAAGCAATGTTTGTGACAACCGCAAAACGCAGGCATTCCACCCAAAGGACATATTGGACTCACCAAAGGCTGAATCAGTATACTTCTAGTTACGTCCATCCAAAGACAATGACAATCGGTCAGCACGTTCGGCTGTTAACTGAGAGGATGGTGGTTCAAGCCCACCCAGGGACGAAATCTTGACGCGAGCACGAGGGTTTGAGGGTTTTCTTGTACAGTCCATGTCCTTCTCTAAATTTGCAAAAAAGTTTCTAGTTAAAACGTTTGCAACATAACTTTCAAGCCATGCTTGTTTAAACTAATGTAAATTACTGATAATCAATGCTATCGCCTCAAATTGGCTATCATTAATTCAGTGTAGGGTTATAGACATCGTGTTGAAATCCCATGCTGTTCCAGGCGCTGTAGCTGTCAGTCAAGGTGCCTGTTTGTTAAATAGGAGATGTTGGGCTCAAATCCCGTCAGTGTCTTGATGTTTTTTCTGTAACACTTTCTCAGTTTGTTTTCAGACCACATGAATGCAAGCCAAATACTATTCATTTTGAATAAAATCCCAATGGATCCACAGAGTTTGATGTTTACTGCAATGTTTTCTTCAAAAAAATGCCATTTTAAATGTGGATTGAGTTGCCTATCGCCTCATTTTTGAGCCCATGTCCTTCTCTAAATTTGCAAAAAAATTCTAGTTAAAACGTGTGCCACGTTTGCAACATAACTTTCAACTTACTGCAATGTTTTCTTCAAAAAAATGCCATTTTAAATGTGGATTGAACCAGGACTCAGAAAGAAACACTACTTCAGATGGGTTCCAAATCACTTTGTAATTTAAGACAGCAGAGTGGCGCAGCGGAAGCGTGCTGGGCCCATAACCCAGAGGTCGATGAATCGAAACCATCCTCTGCTATGATTTAGGTTTCAGGTGACTATTTGACTGGTGCTTAATTTGAAAGCAAGGCCAACACTCATTCAGACTGCAGATGTCTTCTCTAACTCTTTGGGAATTACACCTATGATTCCTGCTAAAAGAGAGGTTAAACATCTTATAAGTCAATCTAAACAGTACAGTTGCAATCCATTGAAAGCCCTGAGAATACAGTGACTTGAATGAATGAGAAATTTCACAGGTTTGTGCGTGACATTTTCATGGAACCCAGCATTCATGATGTTGAAGCCTGAGGTCTGCCTATATGAGAACCCTCTAAATGTGGTGTCGTGTGTGCTCGGCTGTACATGAGGTGGTCAGCTATGTTGCAAACTACTTTATGATGAAACACAGGACCTTGCTATCATTTATTTCCTTGCTCATTTATAGAGGTAAGAAGGAAAGTAAAAAGACTTTGTTTCCACCCTGTTTCGAACAGGGGACCTTTCGCGTGTGAGGCGAATGTGATAACCACTACACCATGGAAACTGCTGCGGGTTGCAGACCTTTATCAAGACTTACAAGTTGATTTTCGGCCAATGGAAAACATGGTGCTCGCTAGTCTTATTGCTGTTATTAGCTGCATTGCATTTCTTACCTTTTGTGGATGTTGTTAAATCCCTTGTGCACGTAGAATGTGTTCTACTTTGTAGCATGTTTTGTCTGTCGCAGCCCCCATTTCAAACGTTCTTCCTCTTAACCGATTTCATGAATCTCTTTTACTCCACAGTCATTGGTGGTTCAGTGGTAGAATTTCCGCCTGCCACGCGGGAGCCCCGGGTCCGATTCCCTGCCAATGCATTCTGTTCCTTTTATTACATTTTAACTAATATTCATTAGGGACAAAAGCAATGTTTGTGACAACCGCACGACGCAGGCATTCCACCCAAAAGGCATATTGGACTCACCAAAGCCTGAATCAGTATACTTCTAGTTACGCCCATCCAAAGACAATGACAATCGGTCAGCGCGTTCGGCTGTTAACTGAGAGGATGGTGGTTCAAGCCCACCCAGGGACGAAATCTTGACGCGAGCACGAGGATTTGAGGGTTTTCTTGTACAGCCCATGTCCTTCTTTAAATTTGCAAAAAAGTGTCTATATAAAACGTTTGCAACATAACTTTCAAGCCATGCTTGTTTAAACTAATGCAAATTACTGATAATTAATGCTATCGCCTCAAATTGGCTATCATCAATTCAGTGTAGGGTTATAGACATTGTGTTGAAATCCCATGCTGTTCCAGGCGCTGTAGCTGTCAGTCAAGGTGCCTGTTTGTTACAAAGGAGATGTTGGGCTCAAATCCCGTCAGTGTCTTGATGTTTTTTCTGTAACACTTTCTCAGTTTGTTTTCAAAGCACATGAATGCAAGCCAAATTCTATTCGTTTTGAATAAAATCCCAATGGATCCACAGAGTTTGATATTTATTGCAATGTTTTCTTCAAAAAAATGCCATTTTAAATGTGGATTGAACCAGGACTCAGAAAGAAACACTACTTCAGATGGGTTCCAAATCACTTTGTTACAAGTAGTTTGTCAGGATATTCACCAGAGTAAGCATCTTGTAGTTTAAGACAGCAGAGTGGCGCAGCGGCAGCGTGCTGGGCCCATAACCCAGAGGTCGATGAATCGAAACCATCCTCTGCTATGATTTAGGTTTCAGTTGTCTATTTGACTGGTTCTTAATTTGAAAGCAAGGCCAACACTCATTCAGACTGCAGCTGTCTTCTCTAACTCTTTGGGAATTACACCTATGATTCCTGCTAAAAGAGAGGTTAAACATCTTATCAGTCAATCTAAACAGTACAGTTGCAATCCATTGAAAGCCCTGAGAATACAGTGACTTGAATGAATGAGAAATTTCACAGGTTTGTGCGTGACATTTCCATGGAACCCAGCATTCATGATGTTGAAGCCTGAGGTCTGCCTATATGAGAACCCTCTAAATTTGGTGTCGTGTGTGCTCGGCTGTACATGAGGTGGTCAGCTATGTTGCAAACTACTTTATGATGAAACACAGGACCTTGCTATCATTTATTTCCTTGCTTATTTATAGAGGTAAGAAGGAAAGTAAAAAGACCTTGTTTCCACCCTGTTTCAAACAGGGGACCGTTCGCATGTGAGGCGAATGTGATAACCACTACACCATGGAAACTGCTGCAAGTTGCAGACCTTTATCAAGACTTACAAGTTGATTTTCGGCCAATGGAAAACATGGTGCTCGCTAGTCTTATTGCTGTTATTAGCTGCATTGCATTTCTTGCCTTTTGTGGATGTTGTTAAATCCCTTGTGCACGTAGAATGTGTTCTACTTTGTAGCATGTTTTTTCTGTCGCAGCCCGCATTTCAAACGTTCTTCCTCTTAACCGAGTTCGGAAACCTCTTTTACTCCACAGGCGTTGGTGATTCAGTGGTAGAAATCTCGCCTGCCACGCGGGAGACCCGGGTCCGATTCCTAGCCAATGCAATCTGTTGCTTTTATTACATTTTAACTAATATTCATAAGGGACAAAAGCAATGTTTGTGACAACCGCAAGACGCAGGCATTCCACCCAAAAGGCATATTGGACTCGCCGAAGCCTGAAGCAGTGTACTTCTAGTTACGCCCATCCAAAGACAATGACATCGGGACATTGTAACATGAGATTTCATAAATTTTGGGGGAGTAATTAATGATGTAAACCAGTAAGTCTCTGTGGCGCAATCGGTCAGCGCGTTCGGCTGTTAACTGAGAGGATGGTGGTTCAAGCCCACCCAGGGACGAAATCTTGACTCGAGCACGGAGGTTTGAGGGTTTTCTTGTAGAGCCCACGTCCTTCTCTAAATTTTCAAAAAAGTTTCTAGTTAAAACGTGCACCACGTTTGCAACATAACTTTCAGCCATTCTTGTTTAAACTAATGTAAATTATTGATAATCAATGCTATCGCCTCATATTGGCTATCATTAATTCAGTGTAGCATGTTTGGTCCGTCGCAGCCCGCATTTCAAACATTCTTCCTCTTAACCGAGTTCATAAATCTCTTTTACTCCACAGGCATTGGTGGTTCAATGGTAGAATTCAGGCGGGAGACCCGGGTCCGATTCCCGGCCAATGCATTCTGTTGCTTTTATTACATTTTAATTAATATTCATAAGGGACAAAAGCAATGTTTGTGACAACCGCAAGACGCAGGCATTCCACCCAAAGGGCATATTGGACTCACCGAAGGCTGAATCAGTATACTTCTAGTTACGCCCATCCAAAGACAATGACAATCGGTCAGCGCGTTCGGCTGTTAACTGAGAGGATGGTGGTTCAAGCCCACCCAGGGACGAAATCTTGACGCGAGCACGAGGGTTTGAGGGTTTTCTTGTACAGCCCATGTCCTTCTCTACATTTGCAAAAAAGTTTCTAGTTAAAACGTTTGCAACATAACTTTCAAGCCATGCTTGTTTAAACTAATGTAAATTACTGATAATCAATGCTATCGCCTCAAATTGGCTATCATTAATTCAGTGTAGGGTTTTAGACATCGTGTTGAAATCCCATGCTGTTCCAGGCGCTGTAGCTGTCAGTCAAGGCGCCTGTTTGTTAAATAGGAGATGTTGGGCTCAAATCCCTTCAGTGTCTTGAAGTTTTTTCTGTAACACTTTCTCAGTTTGTTTTCAAACCACATGAATGCAAGCCAAATTCTATTCATTTTGAATAAAATCCCAATGGATCCACAGAGTTTGATGTTTACTGCAATGTTTTCTTCAAAAAAATGCCATTTTAAATGTGGATTGAACCAGGACTCAGAAAGAAACACTACTTCAGATGGGTTCCAAATCACTTTGTTACAAGTAGTTTGTCTGGATATTCACCAGAGTCAGCATCCTGGAGATTAAGACAGCAGAGTGGCGCAGCGGAAGCGTGCTGGGCCCATAACCCAGAGGTCGATGGATCGAAACCATCCTCTGCTATGATTTAGGTTTCAGTTGTCTATTTGACTGGTTCTTAATTTGAAAGCAAGGCCAACACTCATTCAGACTGCAGCTGTCTTCTCTAACTCTTTGGGAATTACACCTATGATTCCTGCTAAAAGAGAGGTTAAACATCTTATCAGTCAATCTAAACAGTACAGTTGCAATCCATTCAAAGCCCTGAGAATACAGTGACTTGAATGAATGAGAAATTTCACAGGTTTGTGCGTGACATTTTCATGGAACCCAGCATTCATGATGTTGAAGCCTGAGGTCTGCCTATATGAGAACCCTCTAAATTTGGTGTCGTGTGTGCTCGGCTGTACATGAGGTGGTCAGCTATGTTGCAAACTACTTTATGATGAAACACAGGACCTTGCTATCATTTATTTCCTTGCTTATTTATAGAGGTAAGAAGGAAAGTAAAAATACCTTGTTTCCACCCTGTTTCGAATAGGGGACCTATTGCGTGTGAGGCGAATGTGATAACCACTACACCTTGGAAACTGCCGCAAGTTGCAGACCTTTATCAAAACTTACAAGTTGATTTTGGGCCAATGGAAAACATGGTGCTCGCTAGTCTTATTGCTTTTTTTTTAGCTGCATTGCATTTCTTGCCTTTTGTGGATGTTGTTAAATCCCTTGTGCACGTAGAATGTGTTCTACTTTGTAGCATGTTTTGTCTGTCGCAGCCCGCATTTCAAACGTTCTTCCTCTTAACCGAGTTCATAAACCTATTTTCTCCACAGCCATTGGTGGTTCAGTGGTAGAATTCTCGCCTGCCACGCGGGAGACCCGGGTCCGATTCCCGGCCAATGCAATCTGTTGCTTTTATTACATGTTAACTAATATTCATAAGGGACAAAAGCAATGTTTGTGACAACCGCAAGACGCAGGCATTCCACCCAAAAGGCATATTGGACTCCCTGAAGTCTGAAGCAGTGTACTTCTCGTTACGCTAATCCAAAGACAATGACATCGGGACATCGTAGCATGAGATTGTATAATTTTTTTGTGCAGTAATTAATCATGTAAACCAGTAAGTCTCTGTGGCGTAATCGGTCAGCGCGTTCGGTTGTTAACTGAGAGTATGGTGGTTCAAGCCCACCCAGGGACGAAATCTTGACTCGAGCACAGGTTTTTGAGGGTTTCCTTGTACAGCCCATGTCCTTCTCTAAATTTGCAAAAAAGTTTCTAGTTAAAACGTGTGCCACGTTTGCAACATAACTTTCAAGCTGATTCCCGGCAAATAAATTCTGTTGCTTTTATTACATTTTAACTAATATTCATAAGGGACAAAAGCAATGTTTGTGAAAACCGCAAGACGCAGGCATTCCACCCAAAGGGCATATTGGACTCACCGAAGGCTGAATCAGTATACTTCTAGTTACGCCCTGTACAGCCCATGTCCTTCTCTAAATTTGCAAAAAAGTTTCTAGTTAAAACGTGTGCCACGTTTGCAACATAACTTTCAAGCCATTCTTGTTTAAACTAATGTAAATTACTGATAATCAATGCTATCGCCTCATATTGGCTATCATTAATTCAGTGTAGCATGTTTGGTCCGTCGCAGCCCGCATTTCAAACGTTCTTCCTCTTAACTGAGTTCATAAATCTCTTTTACTCCACAGGCATTGGTGGTACAGTGGTAGAATTCTCGCCTGCCACGCGGGAGACCCGGGTCAGATTCCCGGCCAATGCATTCTGTTGCTTTTATTACATTTTAACTAATATTCATAAGGGACAAAAACAATGTTTGTGACAACCGCAAGACGCAGGCATTCCACCCAAAAGGCATATTGGACTCACCGAAGGCTGAATCAGTATACTTCTAGTTACGCCCATCCAATCACAATGACAATCGGTCAGCGCGTTCGGCTGTTAACTGAGAAGATGGCGGTTCAAGACCACCCAGGGACGAAATCTTGACTCGACGACAGGTGTTTGAGGGTTTTCTTGTACAGTCCATGTCATTCTCTAAATTTGCAAAAAAGTTTCTAGTTAAAACGTGTGCCACGTTTGCAACATAACTTTCAAGTCATTCTTGTTTAAATTAATGTAAAATACTGATAATCAATGCTATCGCCTCATATTGGCTATCATTAAATCAGTGTAGCATGTTTGGTCCGTCGCAGCCCGCATTTCAAACGTTCTTCCTCTTAACCGAGTTCATTAATCTCTTTTACTCCACAGGCATTGGTGGTTCAGTGGTAGAATTCTCGCCTGCCACGCGGGAGACCCGGGTCCGATTCCCGGCCAATGCATTCTTTTGCTTTTATTACATTTTAACTAATATTCATAAGGGACAAAAGCAATGTTTGTGACAACCGCAAAACGCAGGCTTTCCATCCAAAGGACATATTGGACTCACCGAAGGCTGAATCAGTATACTTCTAGTTACGCCCATCCAAAGACAATGACAATCGGTCAGCACGTTCGGCTGTTAACTGAGAGGATGGTGGTTCAAGCCCACCCAGGGACAAAATCTTGACGCGAGCACGAGGGTTTGAGGGTTTTCTTGTACAGTCCATGTCCTTCTCTAAATTTACAAAAAAGTTTCTAGTTAAAACGTTTGCAACATAACTTTCAAGCCATGCTTGTTTAAACTAATGTAAATTACTGATAATCAATACTATCGCCTCAAATTGGCTATCATCAATTCAGTGTAGGGTTATAGACATTGTGTTGAAATCCCATGCTGTTCCAGGCGCTGTAGCTGTCAGTCAAGGTGCCTGTTTGTTAAATAGTAGATGTTGGGCTCAAATTCCATCAGTGTCTTGACTTTTTTTTTCTTGTAACACTTTCTCAGTTTGTTTTCAGACCACATGAATGCAAGCCAAATTCTATTCGTTTTGAATAAAATCCCAATGGATCCACAGAGTTTGATGTTTACTGCAATGTTTTCTTCAAAAAAATGCCATTTTAAATTTGGATTGAGTTGCCTATCGCCTCATTTTTGAGCCCATGTCCTTCTCTAAATTTGCCAAAAAGTTTCTAGTTAAAACGTGTGCCACGTTTGCAACATAACTTTCAACTTACTGCAATGTTTTCTTCAAAAAAATGCCATTTTAAATGTGGATTGAACCAGGACTCAGAAAGAAACACTACTTCAGATGGGTTCCAAATCACTTTGTTACAAGTAGTTTGTCTGGATATTCACCAGAGTAAGCATTTAGTAGTTTAAGACAGCAGAGTGGCCCAGCGGAAGCGTGCTGGGCCCATAACCCAGAGGTCGATGAATCGAAACCATCCTCTGCTATGATTTAGGTTTCAGGTGACTATTTGACTGGTTCTTAATTTGAAAGCAAGGCCAACACTCATTCAGACTGCAGCTGTCTTCTCTAACTCTTTGGGAATTACACCTATGATTCCTGCTAAAAGAGAGGTTAAACATCTTATAAGTCAATCTAAACAGTACAGTTGCAATCCATTGAAAGCCCTGAGAATACAGTGACTTGAATGAATGAAAAATTTCACAGGTTTGTGCGTGACATTTTCATGGAACCCAGCATTCATGATGTTGAAGCCTGAGGTCTGCCTATATGAGAACCCTCTAAATTTGGTGTTGTGTGTGCTCGGCTGTACATGAGGTGGTCAGCTATGTTGCAAACTACTTTATGATGAAACACAGGACCTTGCTATCATTTATTTCCTTGCTTATTTATAGAGGTAAGAAGGAAAGTAAAAAGACTTTGTTTCCACCCTGTTTCGAACAGGGGACCTTTCGCGTGTGAGGCGAATGTGATAACCACTACACCATGGAAACTGCTGCAGGTTGCAGACCTTTATCAAGACTTACAAGTTGATTTTCGGCCAATGGAAAACATGGTGCTAGCTAGTCTTATTGCTGTTATTAGCTGCATTGCATTTCTTACCTTTTGTGGATGTTGTTAAATCCCTTGTGCATGTAGAATGTGTTCTACTTTGTAGCATGTTTTGTCTGTCGCAGCCCGCATTTCAAACGTTCTTCCTCTTAACCGAGTTTAGAAAACTCTTTTACAGCACAGGCATTGGTGGTTCAGTGGTAGAATTCTCGCCTGCCACGCGGGAGACCCGGGTCCGATTCCAGGCCAATGCATTCTGTTGCTTTTATTACATTTTAACTAATATTCATTAGGGACAAAAGCAATGTTTGTGACAACCGCAAGACGCAGGCATTCCACCCAAAAGGGATATATTGCACTCACCGAAGACTGAAGCAGTGTACTTCTCGTTACGCTAATCCAAAGACAATGACATCAGGACATCGTAACATGAGATTTTATAATTTTTTGGGGAGTAATGAATCATGTAAACCAGTAAGTCTCTGTGGCGCAATCGGTCAGCGCGTTTGGCTAGTTAAAACGTGTGCCACGTTTGCAACATAACTTTCAGCCATTCTTGTTTAAACTAATGTAAATTATTGATAATCAATGCTATCGCCTCATATTGGCTATCATTAATTCAGTGTAGCATGTTTGGTCCGTCGCAGCCCGCATTTCAAACGTTCTTCCTCTTAACCGAGTTGATAAATCTCTTTTACTCCACAGGCATTGGTGGTTCAGTGGTAGAATTTTCGCCTGCCACGCGGGAGACCCAGTCCGATTCCCTGCCAATGCATTCTGTTGCTTTTATTACATTTTAACTAATATTCATAAGGGACAAAAGCAATGTTTGTGACAACCGCAAAACGCAGGCATTCCACCCAAAGGGCATATTGGACTCACCGAAGGCTGAATCAGTATACTTCTAGTTACGCCCATCCAAAGACAATGACAATCGGTCAGCGCGTTCAGCTGTTAACTGAGAGGATAGTGGTTCAAGCCCACCCAGGGACGAAATCTTGACGCGAGCACGAGGGTTTGAGGGTTTTCTTGTACAGCCCATGTCCTTCTCTAAATTTGCAAAAAAGTTTCTATTTAAAACGTTTGCAACATAACTTTCAAGCCATGCTTGTTTAAACTAATGTAAATTACTGATAATCAATGCTATCGCCTCAAATTGGCTATCATTAATTCAGTGTAGGGTTATAGACATCTTGTTGAAATCCCATGCTGTTCAAGGCGCTGTAGCTGTCAGTCAAGGTGCCTGTTTGTTACATAGGAGATGTTGGGCTCAAATCCCGTCAGTGTCTTGAAGTTTTTTCTGTAACACTTTCTCAGTTTGTTTTCAAAACACAAAATGAATGCAAGCCAAATCCCCCTCCAGACCCCAGATTGTAAATAATGTAAATAATTCAATGTGATTCTCTTGTGTGATGACTGTATTATGACGTTAGTATATATATGAACCCCGACTTAAACAAGTTGAAAAACTTATTGGGGTGTTACCATTTAGTGGTCAATTATACGGAATATGTACTTCACTGTGCAACCTACTAATAAAAGTCTCAATCAATCAATCCCTTGAGTGTGTGCAGTTTGGAAAATTGAGCTAAGAGTTTTAAATCACTGTTAAGGGGTTGTCCAGGAATTGAACCCGGGACCTCTCGCACCCTAAGCGAGAATCAAACCACTAGACCAACAAGCCCCAAAAAATATAATTTTAGATAAAAATCTCATGAATAGTGAGATTTTAACAGGGAAATCAGAATCCCATGCAGCCCTTACTCTTCCGGGCTACATTATACACCCCCCCCCCCCCCCCCACCCCCCCCCCCCCCCCTCCGTGCGTCGGTTGAGGTGGGCGGGGTTTAGTAGCGGGGGTGTATAATGTAGCCGGGAAGAGTTAGGGCTGCATGGGATTCTGGGTATTTGTTCTGTTGTGTTTATGTTGTGTTAAGGTGCAGATGTTCTACCGAAATGTGTTTGTCATTCTTGTTTGGTGTGGGTTCACAGTGTGGCGCATTATTTGTAAGAGTGTTAAAGTTTTTTATACCTCCACCGTCAGTGTAACCTGTGTAGTTGTTGACCAAGTATGCCTTGCTGTCACTTACGTGAGCAAGTAAAAGCCCCGTACAACGTGTGGTTGGGCCGGCACGCTGGTTGTAGTGGGCACAAAATGCTGTACCATCACGGCACGTTCGAGAGAACAGTTGCCCTGAAATTTGTAGTCTGCCAAGTATGACGCTGTCAAGCGCCATTCATATAAAACTTGCGGGCCGCACTAACATTCAAATTTCATATTGAGGTGATGGCTGCGTGTCTGAGACCCTTGGTTTATACATAGCACAAAGCAAAAAAAAAAACTTTGAATGCAGTGTTATTTCATTCTAAATTTCAAAAGATTTTTGTGGCTCCCATTGTTTTCTTTAATTTGTGAAACTGGTCAAAATGGCTCTTTGAGTGGTAAAGGTTGCCTACCCCTGGACTAGACCAACAAGCCCTGAAAAATCAAGTTTCATCAAAAATGTTCATGAATTGCGAGATTTTAACAGGGACATCATTCTGAAACTGGGTTAGTATATTGCACTTTTACCACTAATTTAAAGGTATGGCTATTTTCATGCAAAAACGAACTAAGGGTTACAAGCTCTGGACCTTTTGCACCCTAAGCGAGAATCATACGACTCGACCAACATAAACCGCAAAAACATGTTTCAACAAAAAGTCTTACAAATTGTGAGATTTTAACAGGGAAATCATTCTGAAACTGGGTTAGTATATTGCACGTTTACCACTAATTTAAAGGTATGGCTATTTTCCTGCAAAAAAGAACCAAGTGTTACAAGCTCTGTCCTAAAACAATTAGAGCTCGTAAATTGAGCTACCACTGTATTTGATTTTATACATTTTCATTGATCCCTTCATTGTGTGCAGTTTGGAAAATTAAGCTAAGAGTTTTAAATCACTGTTAAGGGCTTGTCCAGGAATTGAACCTGGGACCTTACGCACCCTAAGCAAGAATCATACCACTAGACCAACAAGCCCCGAAAATTATAATTTTAGATAAAAATCTCATGAATTGTGAGATTTTAACAAGGAAATCATTCTGAAATTGTGTTATTATATTGCACTTTTACCACTAATTTAAAGGGGAACATTATCAGCAGACCTATGTAAGCGTCAATATATACCTTGATGTTGCAGAAAAAAGACCATATAATTTTTTGACCGATTTCCGAACTCTAAATGGGTGAATTTTGGCGAATTAAACGCCTTTCTAATATTCGCTCTCGGAGCGATGACGTCACAACGTGACGTCACATCGGGAAGCAATCCGCCATTTTCTCACTTTCGTCGGTGTGTTGTCGGAGGGTGTAACAACACGAACAGGGACGGATTCAAGTTGCACCAGTGGCCCAAAGATGTGAAAGGGGCAAGAAATTGGACGAAATTTGTTCAAAATACGAGGCTGTGGGGAAAGCCGACGAAATGGTCAGTCGTTTGTTCCGCACACTTTACCGACGAAAGCTATGCTACGACAGAGATGGCAAGAATGTGTGGATATCCTGCGACACTCAAAGCAGATGCATTTCCAACCATAAAGTCAAAGAAATCTGCCGCCAGACCCCCATTGAATCTGCCGGAGTGTGTGAGCAATTCAGGGACAAAGGCCCTCGGTAGCACGGCAAGCAATGGCGGCAGTTTGTTCCCGCAGACGAGCGAGCTAAACCCCCTGGATGTCTTGGCTCACACCGTCCCTTATGCCACCGAAGATGATCAAGAGAAGAATATCGACCCTAGCTTCCCTGGCCTGCTGACATCAACTCCAAAACTGGACAGATCAGCTTTCAGGAAAAAAGAGCGGATGAGGGTATGTCTACAGAATATATTAATTGATGAAAACTTTATTCATTACTCGCGGTTTTACGTAAATTATTATACATAAACTGTGTTTGCCAATAATTTAGCTTAACAATATTTATTTTTTTCAATCATTCGAGTACATTTGGGTAGTCTTGTGTAATGCAGTATTTTGTGTCTATTTAGGTATGGTTAACCTGAGTGCTGAAATCGTGGAAAAATATATGTTCTTAGCGCGCCTGAAATGGGCTGTCTGCACTCTCAAAGTGCATGTTGTTGCCAAATGTATTTCATATGCTGTAAACCTAGTTCATAGTTGTTAGTTTCCTTTAATGCCAAACAAACACATACCAATCGTTGGTTAGAAGGCGATCGCCGAATTCGTCCTCGCTTTCTCCCGTGTCGCTGGCTGTCGTGTCGTTTTCGTCGGTTTCGCTTGCATACGGTTCAAACCGATATGGCTCAATAGCTTCAGTTTCTTCTTCAATTTGGTTTTCGCTACCTGCCTCCACACTACAACCATCCGTTTCAATACATGCGTAATCTGTTGAATCGCTTAAGCCGCTGAAATCCGAGTCTGAATCCGAGCTAATGTCGCTATGGCTTGCTGTTCTATCCGCCATGTTTGTTTGTATTGGCATCACTATGTGACGTCACAGGAAAATGGACGGGTGTATATAACGATGGTTAAAATCAGGCACATTGAAGCTTTTTTAGGGATATTGCGTGCTGGGTAGAATTTTGAAAAAAACTTCGAAAAATAAAATTAGCCACTGGGAACTGATTTTTAATGGTTTTAACCCTTCTGAAATTGTGATAATGTTCCCCTTTAAGTGTTTTTAAATCCCTGCAGCTTCCATGACTGTTACACACTTGTGTCTACTGGCCTGATACTTAAACCTGAACATCTTATCACACACAGTGCAACTAAACGGTTTCTCTCCAGTGTGTGTTCTCATGTGTGTGGTCATGATTTGCTTTCTGGAGAAACTCATCTTACAAACAGAGCAAGCAAAAGGTTTCTCTCCAGTGTGTGTTCTCATGTGTCTGGTCATGATTTGCTTTCTGGAGAAACTCTTCTTACAAACATAGCAAGTAAAAGGTTTCTCCCCAATGTGTGTTCTCATGTGTAATAAAAGTTCCTTTTTAGTGTTGAATCTTTTAGCACAAGCTGAGTGTCAGGTTCAAACACTTATGACATATATTCATCAGACAAGAAGCAAGGAATCATGCAGAGACAGAGTTCAATTTAGCTCATGAGGAGAACACATGGAGCTGCACACTTAGTCACAGTCTTGCCCTACGCTCTAAGGTTCAGCTCCCGCGTCCCTCTATTTATTCAAGAGTTCCACAGTCAACATCACTGAGGCCGCCTCTAAAAAGAGTGGTCACATATTTTATGCAAAGCAGGTCCAGGACGCACAATACGTGACAGAATGTGGTGGGGGCCTTGTGATTTCGCCTTGTCTCCGCTTTGTCTGCATGTTGTCATCTTATCTTCATTGAGGTCCTTAAAGTCTCTGCTTCGTCTGCGTGTTGTCGTCTTATCTTCGTTGAGGTCCTTGAAGTCCTTGGCTGTTAGCGGGCTAAAACAAAGATAACATCTGTGGCTGAGGCCACCCCTCAGACAAGAAGTTTTTGTCCTTGCACAAATAGAAAAGTCTAACTTGAGCACAATAACTAATAACTAAAGCAACAGACTTTAAGGATACTAAAGTTAGTGTGATAATATATACATAATTATTCTAACACTGAGCAAGCAAAAGGTTTCTTTTCAGTGTGTGTTCTCATGTGTAATATAATTTTCTTCTTAGTGTTGAATCTTTTAGCACAAGCTGAGCAAGCAAAAGGTTTCTCTCCAGTGTGTGTTCTCATGTGTATGGTCATGTCACCCTTTCTGGAGAAACTCTTCTTACAAACAGAGCAAGTAAAAGGTTTCTCTCCAGTGTGTGTTCTCATGTGTGTAGTCATGTGTTCCTTTCTGGAGAAACTCTTCTTACAAACAGAGCAAGTAAAAGGTTTCTCACCTGAGTGTGTTCTCATGTGTAATATAATTTTCTTCTTAGTGTTGAATCTTTTAGCACAAGCTGAGCAAGCAAAAGGTTTCTCTCCAGTGTGTGTTCTCATGTGTATGGTCATGTCACCCTTTCTGGAGAAACTCTTCTTACAAACAGAGCAAGTATAAGGTTTCTCTCCAGTGTGTGTTCTCATGTGTGTGGTCATGTGTTCTTTTCTGGAGAAACTCTTCTTACAAACAGAGCAAGAAAAAGGTTTCTCACCTGTGTGTGTTCTCATGTGTAACATAATTTCAATCTTAGTGTTGAATCTTTTAGCGCAAGCTGAGCAAGCAAAAGGTTTCTCTCCAGTGTGTGTTCTCATGTGTAATATACTTTTCTTTTTAGTGTTGAATCTTTTAGCACAAGCTGAGCAAGCAAAAGGTTTCTCTCCAGTGTGTGTTCCCATGTGTATGGTCATGTCACCCTTTCTGGAGAAACTCTTCTTACAAACAGAGCAAGTAAAAGGTTTCTCTCCAGTGTGTGTTCTCATGTGTGTGGTCATGTGTTCCTTTCTGGAGAAAATCTTCTTACAAACAGAGCAAGCAAAGGGTTTCTCACCTGTGTGTGTCCTCATGTGTAATATCATTTCCTTCTTAGTGTTGAATCTTTTAGCACAAGCTGAGCAAACAAAAGGTCTCTCTCCAGTGTGTGTTCTCATGTGTCTGGTCATGTGTTCCTTTCTGGAGAAACTCTTCTTACAAACGGCGCAAGTAAAAGGTTTACCACCTGTGTGTGTTCTCACATGTAATATAAGTTCCTTCTTAGTGTTGAAACTTTCAGCACAAGCTGAGCAAGCAAAAGGTTTCTCTCCAGTGTGTGTTCTCATGTGTGTGGTCATGTCACCCTTTCTGGAGAAACTCTTCTTACAAACAGAGCAAGTAAAAGGTTTCTCACCTGTGTGTGTTCTCATGTGTGTGATCATGACTTTCTTAGTGTTGAATCTTTTAGCACAAGCTGAGCAAGCATAAGGTTTCTCTCCAGTGTGTGTTCTCATGTGTGTGGTCATGTCACCCTTTCTGGAGAAACTCTTCTTACAAACAGAGCAAGTAAAAGGTTTCTCTCCAGTGTGTGTTCTCATGTGTGTGGTCATGTGTTCCTTTCTGGAGAAACTCTTCTTACAAACAGAGCAAGCAAAAGATTGCTCACCTGTGTGTGTTCTCATGTGTAATATCATTTCCTTCTTAGTGTTGAATCTTTTAGCACAAGCTGAGCAAACAAAAGGTCTCTCTCCAGTGTGTGTTCTCATGTGTCTGGTCATGTGTTCCTTTCTGGAGAAACTCTTCTTACAAACGGCGCAAGTAAAAGGTTTACCACCTGTGTGTGTTCTCACATGTAATATAAGTTCCTTCTTAGTGTTGAAACTTTCAGCACAAGCTGAGCAAGCAAAAGGTTTCTCTCCAGTGTGTGTTCTCATGTGTGTGGTCATGTCACCCTTTCTGGAGAAACTCTTCTTACAAACAGAGCAAGTAAAAGGTTTCTCACCTGTGTGTGTTCTCATGTGTGTGATCATGACTTTCTTAGTGTTGAATCTTTTAGCACAAGCTGAGCAAGCATAAGGTTTCTCTCCAGTGTGTGTTCTCATGTGTTCTGTAAAATGACTCTTCTTTCTAAATGATTTCCCACATTCAGAGCACTCAAAGTGTTTGTTGTTAGTGTGATGTCTCGTATCACCTTTAGAGTCATTTTTACTCTCCAAAGGTTTTTGGATGTGGTCACTGTGATCAGAAGAGTGTGACATCATGTGGTCCATGTCTGACAGTGGAGCAAAGATGCTGTCTGGTTCTGACTTGATATCTTCACAATGCTCTCCATCAGCTTCTGTGATGTGTTGACTTACAAGCTCCGCCCCTCTGTTCTCCTCACTTTGACTGTGATGAAGCTGTAAGGACTGAGCTTCATCTTCATCATGAAGCTGCTCCTCTTTAATGTGGGAGGGGGCCTGTAGCTCCTTCTGTCCCACACTGGTGTGCCACTCCTCTTCATGACTCCCCGCTGACACCCGCTGGACGTCTGCAGAACAAATGAGGTGTTACTCTTTTGAAGTTTGCAGTATTCAAACTATTGACATGTGAGCTAGGCCAAATAGACAGTGATGGGCAAACTACCTGGACAATGTAGTAAGCTAAGCTACAAGTTACTCTCAATTAAATGGAGCTAAGCTATACTCTCAATTAAATGTAGCTAAGCTATACACTGCAAAAGTAGCTTGCCACATCAAATATATATATATATATTGGCCCACATGTATAATATCAATGTTTATGTTGTCCATGGAAAGAAGTTAGTAAGAAGCAAAAGAAAAACAACCAACCATGGATGACAAAAGGACTGAAAAATGCTTGTCACAAAAAAAAGACATTATATGGAATATTAATAACACAGACATCTATAGAGGCAGAAAATAAGTATAATAAATATAAAAACAAGCTAATTGGTATACTAGGAACATGTAAGAAGGAATACTACAGACAATTATTAAAGAAGAACAGAAACAACATGAGAGCAACATGGGGCATCCTAAAAAGCATCATTAAAAATGCTGCTAAGAAAGATTACCCCCAGTACTTTCTACATGGAAATACAAAAAATGACAATATGAACCAAATAGTTGAACGTTTTAATGATTACTTTGTTAATATTGGAAAAAATGTGGAACAAAGATTTCCAAATGCAGATGATGGATCAGTTGAGGACTTGAGTGAGCTCATAGACAGAAATCCCAATTCCATGTTTCTTAAGAACGTGACTAAAGAAGAAATAATCAAAATTGTAAAACATTGTAAATCCAAGACCTCAACCGACTGTCATGGAATAGATATGGTAACCATAAAAAAGGTTATAGAAGACATTTCAGAACCTCTGACATATATCAGCAACGTATCATTTCTAACCCGCAAATTCCCTGACAAAATGAAAATTGCAAAAGTCGTACCAATTTATAAGAATGGAGACATACACCAGTTTACTAACTACACACCAGAATTCACAGCAAATATCTCAACATGGATAGCATTAATCCAAATAACAAAAGAAATGAGCAATGCAATAGATGGTAAAGAATGTGCGGCCGCAGTATTCATGGACTAAACTAAAGCATTTGACACAATTAATCATGATATTTTTATAACAAAACTAGAAGGATATGGCATCAGAGGGTTGGTCTTGAACTGGGTAAGAAGCTATTTAACCAACAGGAAGCAATATGTGAAGATGGGTGAAAATATGTCAACACGGCTAGATATATCTTGTGGTGTACCCCAGGGATCAATACTGGGACCAAGATTGTTTCATCTTTATATAAACCACATTTGTAAAGTTACAAAGGACTTAGTTAGTTTTATTTGCAGACGACACAACTGCTTTCTGTTTAGGAGAGAACACACAGAAAATAATACAAATAATAACAGAAGAAATGAACACATTAAAAAGATGCTTTGACAAAAACAGACTATCTTTGAGTCTCAGTAAAAGTAAAATAATGCTATTTGGTTACAGGAGAAGTCCAAATGGACAGAGTAGACATTGAATGGGTAAAATAAACCGGATTTTTGGGTGTAATAACAGATGATAAATTGAACTGGAAATCTCATGTAAAAAATATACCACATAAGGTGGCAAAAGACATTGCAATAATGAATAAAGCAAAATAAGTCCTGGGACAAAAATGACTTCATATTCTCTACTGCTCACTAGTGTTACATATCTGACTTATTGTGTAGAAATATGGGAAATAACTACAAAAGTACACTTCATTCATTAACTGTGTTACAAAAAAGATCAGTTATAATAATACATCATGTTGGATATAGACAACATACAAACACTTTATTTATTGAATCACAAATACTGAAATTCCACCACATAGTGAATTAGCAAACAGCTAAAATGATACACAAAGCAAACTATAACCTGCTAGCCAAGAATGTACAACAATTCTCAAATAAAGATGAGAAATATCATCTTAGAGAAAAATGTAATTTAAAACATGTTTATGCACGTACAACACTTAAGACCTTCAGTATATCAGTATGTGGAATTAAATGATGGAATGGATGAAGCAAAGCAATCAAACAATGTACTAATATGATCCACTTCAAGAAACTCTTCACACTTAAAGTGTTTACAAAGTACAAAGAAGAAGATAAACATTCTCAATTTATTTCATCCATTATTCATTTTCTACATCATCTTACTCATCTCACCATATGAAATATAACTTACTTCACTCATTATTATTTATTTATTTTTATTGTGATTACTTATGGAGTATATTGTGAACACATTGAGAACAGGAAGTGAACAAAAGTGTTCGCAACTGTTATGTAAAAGAAAAGGGGTAGAATTAAATAAGCTCTGCTTCTTCCTACTTGTTCTGTCGCTGTCCTGGGGGCCGCTGTCGCTGTTCTGGGGGCCTCACCCCACCAGGACAAGGAACTGTGTAACCTTGACGAGGTGCGACAGCTTAAACCTACCTGGTGCCTGCCTGGGCTCAGTGCATGGTGAACCTGTAACCTTCGGGGGGCTCACGGCACCAGGATGGCACTAATGAGCAGCTTCCGCCGAACCCCCTGCCATACGTAAGGGGTTCACAGCCTGTCAGCATGCTGTAAGGTGGCAGCCCCACCAGCTGACTAGCCATCGCAGGGCCAACTACCCAGCATGTTGAAAACTAAACAGTTACGAATCCAACCAGAGCAACTAGATTTAACCGGACGGACTACCCTGGCAACAGACCCCTGCATGCCCTCGAACTACGACATTTGGATCTCCGTTACAAAACCCGCATTGCCTGCTGGAATGTCCAAACACTCCTACGCCCCGGCTATGCAACACTTCTCTCCCATGAACTCTCCAACTACAACATTACCCTCGCTGGCCTTTGCGAGTCACGCTGGCGCGGTACTGGAGAGACCACCGCCGGCGACCACCTTTTTCTCTGGAGTGGCCCAAATGATGGTAGAGGCCTCTACGGCGTAGCCCTAGCCATCCCGCTATACCGGAGGAAGTCAATCATCAGCTGGAAACCAGTCAGTGATAGACTGCTCTCTGTCCGTCTATTACACCAACATGGGAAGATGACAGTTATTGTCGCCTATAGCCCAACTGATGTCACCCCAGACCAGGCAAAGGACACCTTCCACGACCGGCTACATGACGCCATCCTGGCAGCCCCCCCTCATGACATTGTCATCGTCCTCACAGATGCCAATGCTACAATCTCCACCCAGGACCTCACCCTCCCGGCAGTAACAGGTCCCGTCTTTATCAACAGCACCACCAATGATAACGGCCAACGATTGCTTAATCTGTGCAGAGCCACCAACCTCTGCATCGCCGACACTTGGTTTCCCCGGAAGCGGATCCATCATTGGACCTGGTACAGCCCAGATGGAAAAACAAAGAAAGCCATCGACCACATCCTCATATCCCGCCGCTGGAAAACATCCATCACCAACTGCCGTGTCTTCAGAGGTGCACAGCTTGGTAACACCGACCACCGCCTGCTGATAGCCGACATGCGGCTGAAGTTCAAGGCAGGGGCATTAACTAATGCCTCCCCCAGGCTAGACTCCTCACGACTGCAAGACCCGACCATCATGGAGACGTACAGATGTTCCATCGCAAACCGATTCAATGCCCTCTCCAGTGGGATTGATAAAGAATGGCCTCACTTTAAAAACAAGGTCATTGAGGCTTCCAAAGAATCAATCGGGCGGACGAGACCTGCCACCAAGAAGCCCTGGATATCACAAGACACACTAGATATCGTGAATAACAGACGAGCAGCCCGTCTGCGGGGAGACCTGGACCTGTATCGACGCCTTAACAGCCAACGCAATCTGCCTATTCGACGCGACAGGGCGAACTTCTGGAGCAACCAGGCGACAGCCATGGAGACGGCTTCCCAAAACAACAACCTGCGGCAGCTTTTCAACCTGCTCCGCAAAGGGAAAGCGGGCCCCCGCCAGCGCTGCTTCCTAGTCAAGGATCAGGCTGGCAACATCCTCTCCACTGAAGCGGATTGCATCAGCCGCTGGAAGGAGCATTTCAGCGAGCTCCTCAACCATCCCCCTGCCCCAGAAGACCCCACCCCTACCACCCACACCACCACAATCCCGGAAGCTCCACCGCCCCTGTCTCTCCAGCTGAAGTCAGAGCAGCCCTAACGAAACTCAAGAATGGAAAAGCCCCTGGCTTATGTACCATCACAGCAGAGATGCTGAAGGCCAGAGGAGACAACATCATCCTCTGGCTCACACAGATCATCAACCATGTGTGGGTCTCTGAGTCGCTGCCTGATGACTGGAGGCGGGGCATTATACTACCATTTTGGAAGCATAAGGGAGACCAGCTGACCTGCAGCAACCATAGAGGGATCACACTCCTCTCCATCCCCGGTAAACTCTTTACCCGCATATTACTCACCCGAGCTCTACCTGCAACCAGAAGCAGACGCCGCCAAGAACAGGCCGGCTTCATGCTCAATCGTTCCACCATGGATCACATCTCTGCCATCCGGCTCTTAATAGAAAAGGCCCGGGAGCTCAGAAAGGACCGGCACCTCTACATTGCCTTCATTGACCTTAAGGCTGCCTTCGACACTGTGGACCACGGGTCCCTCTGGAACATCCTGAAGTCCCTCGGAGTCCCAACTAAAATCACCACACTCTTTCAGCAGTTGTATCAGGGTGCAGAAAGCTGTGTGTGTGTGAGCTGTAAAGACTCTGAGTGGGTCAGGCAAGGCTGTGTTGCCGCACCAGAACTATTTAACTGTGTCATCGACCACCTGATGTCCAGAGTCTGTGTGCGAGTCCCCGGGGTGTCACTTGGAAACTACACCCTAAAGGACCTCGAATACGCCGATGACACCACCCTGTTCAGTGAGACCGCTGACCAGCTCAGGGAGGCCCTTGGTGTGTTTGATGAGGAGACCAAACAGCTCAGCCTGAAAATCAGCTGGTCCAAAACCGAACTCATGCATATCGGCGATGGACCAGACCCACCACCCTTCTTATTTGAGAATACCCCTGTCCACTTTGTCCCTACCTTCAGATACCTCGGCTCGACAGTCACCAACACCGGCGACCTCAAAGGAGAGGTGGACCGCCGTCGCACCCTTGCAGCCTCCGTCATGCAGTCCCTGTGGAGACCGTTGTGGCGACACCGGCACATATCTCGGGACACCAAGTTGAGGGTCTACAATTCCTCTGTCATCTCTGTCCTTCTGTACGGTTCGGAAACATGGCCGCTGAATAACATCCTGGCGGCCAGGCTAGATGGCTTTGATTCCAGAGCCCTCAGGAGGATAGAAGGCATCACGTGGAGCCAGCATGTCACCAACAAGACCCTAAGAGAGCTAACCCAACAGCTCCCAGCCTCTCGCCTCGCGGCAATGCGGCGAGTGCGCTGGTATGGCCATGTCATCTGCCTGCCGGGGGAACACCCCACGCGCAAAATCCTGGACTTCAACCCGCAGCGAGCTGGCTGGAGACGCCCTAGAGGCGCCCCCAGGACTCGCTGGCTGGATGTATTAGCCCAGGACCTTAAGGCCTGCAATGTGACTATGGCACAAGCTCAACACCTTGCCCACAACAGACCCAGATGGAGAGACCTGGTTGCTATGGTCGGCTCTACGCGCCCTGAAGTGCAAGAGGACTAAGTAAGTAAGTAAGTAAGTCTTCCTACTCCTTTTCCAACATGTTGAAAAGACAAACTGGAAATTGTGATGTATCATGTTGTATACATGCATGTGTGATGTATCATGTTGTAAGCATGCATGTGTGATGTATCATGTTGTATGCATGCATGTGTGATGTATCATATTGCATGCATGTGTGATGTATCATGTTGTATGCATGCATGTGTAATGTATCAAGTTGTATGCATGCATGTGTGATGTATCATGTTGTATGCATGAATGTGTGATGTATCATATTGTATGCATGCATGCATGTGTGATGTATCATGTTGTATGCATGCATGTGTGATGCATCATGTTGTATGCATGCATGTGTGATGTATCATATTGTATGAATGCATGCATGTGTGATGTATCATGTTGTATGCATGCATGTGTGATGTATCATGTTTGTATGCATGCATGTGTGATGTATCATGTTTGTATGCATGCATGTGTGATGTATCATGTTGTATGCATGCATGTGTGATGTATCATGTTGTATGCATGCATGTGTGATGTATCATGTTGTATTCATGCATGTGTGATGTATCATGTTGTATGCATGCATGTGTGATGTATCATGTTGTATGCTTGCATGTTCCAAATAAACTCAACTCAACTAACACTTGGTGGACATTCAAGCCACAAAATGCAAATGGAGTATTGTTGGTGTATTTTGGATGGTTATAGAGGACCTCCCATTGGCTCCATTGCAAGTGGACTTTTATTTACATTTATGAGTTAGAATTAGGGCTGGGTGATGTATGTAATATACTGGATATATCGTGGGTTTGTCTCCGTGCGGTATAAAAATGACTATATGGTGATATTGGAGTATACGTTCTCACACAGTTGCTTTTAGCTGCAGGCATTACACTACAGGCTCTTCTCACTCTTTCTTGTGTCTCCTTCTCACAGAGACATAAAACAAGCGCACCTTCTTACATACGTCACATACTGTCACGTGTGCAACGTCATACGCTCTCACGGAGCAAACAGGTAGCGGCATGGTAACGTTAGCTGTGGTGCTAGTGGTAATACGAGAGAAAGAAGGTGCCAATCTGGTAACAAATGAAGGAAGAAATAGTTCCCAAAACAAACAGCAGGGGGTCCATCGTCTGGCGGTGGTTTGGCTTCAAGCGGGTAGATGGTGAACAAGTATGCGGCAAAAGCGTTGCTACAAAAAGTAGCAGCACTGCTAATGTAGCATCATTTGAAAAGTCACCCGCTAGAGAATGAAGAGTGCTTGAAACTCTGCATGTCAACATCTCCGTTCTGTGCCACACCAACAAAATGCCCAAGCAACCATTTCCACATCAGAAGGAGATATCGTCCGCAGGAACCTACCACATAGTGAAGGACATACACTATTTGATTTCCTATTATGCAGCTCATTATTATATGACACTTATTGAAATATATTGTGTGACATCATGCACAAAAGTGCACTTCATTTGTTTTAAACTATTGTAGTGGCGTTCTGTACAGAAAGTGCACTTTAATTTAGTGTTGTTTTGATATGTCATCTTAGTGACATCATGCACAGAAGTGAACTAATAGCTTGTTTTAAAATGTCTGACAATCTTGCACTTTCTGTTTTGAAATGACATGAATGTTTGTACCACTGCTTAATAACTGTTTAATAAATACACTTTTGCTAAATTGACTTAGTTGTGGTTTCCCTCTCTGCATGAAAGTTTAAAAGTAGCATATATTAATGCAGTATGAAGAAGAATGTTTTAATGTAGACACATATAATCATCATACTGCTGTGATTATATGCATCAAGTGTTCATTCAAGGCTAAGGCAAAATATCCACATATATATGGTGTATCGTGACATGGACTAAACATATCCACATATATATGGTGTATCGTGACATGGCCTAAACATATCCACATATATATGGTGTATCGTGACATGGACTAAAAATAGAGATTTTAATAAAAGGCCATATCTCCCAGCCCTACTTAGAATGTATTTTTGTTTATATATATATATATCCACCATCATGTCTTTTAAAAAGATTGTGAACAATAGAAAAATTCCCAAAAAGTGCAGTTCCCCTCTAAATTCGTGACATGGCCTAAACATATCCACATATATATGGTGTATCGTGACATGGACTAAACATATCCACATATTAATAAAAGGCCATATCGCCCAGTCCTAATTAGAATGTGATTTTTTTTTATATATATATAGATCCACCATCATGTCTTTTATAATGATTGTGAACGATAGAAAAATTCCCCCAAAAAGTGCAGTTCCCCTCTAAATTCCAATGATTAGATTTAAGACTTGAAGTGTATAAGCATGAAGTGATGAAGCCTACTTGGATGAGTCTTCTAAGACAAAGTGAACAGTCCAGTTGTGATGGATTGAATGCCCTGAGAATAAAATGATATGTGCTTACTTGGACTGTGATGAAGCTGTGAGGACTCAGGTGCTTTGCCTTCATGCTCTTCAGTCTTCACAGAGACAACAGTCAGTGGAAACTTGCTGACATCATCCTCCTCCTGCCCTACAACACACTCTCCCTCCTCTTCCTCTTTCATGTGTGGATCTTCCTCTTCCTCTTTCATGTGGGTGTGCTGTGGATCCTCCTCTTCCTCTTTAATGTAGGTGGGCTGTGGATCATCCTCTTCCTCTTTAATGTGAAGGGGCTGTTGAACGTCTGTTGGGTAAATAAGTCAATAAGATAAAGAGAGAATAGAAATAGTTTTGGACTGACACTGTTAACACAATGACATTATTTGTGTTCTTTCGTGTGTTGTGTTAAAAGAGTGTAAAAATACAACCAATAAAAACACGGGATATACTTCCTTTTGTCCCAGCCACTAAAATGTATTCAAAAGTGAGTACAAAAACAGACTTGGAAATTTGATGAGGAGCAAGTTTTATTATAAGTACAAGGCAGCATTGATTGAGGCATTCTTAACTTTACACTCACTGATATAAAGTGTGTAAATATTGTATTCTGTATACGGTCTATGACACCTAAACTTTATCTCTAAACTTAACCACAATTTGTGGTGTAGAATGACGTCTGGAACTCAAGATAGTTCCACATGTCTGGGAACGCCACCGACGGATAATCCTTGATATTACTCAACAAATCTTTAGGGATCTATTCCGTTTCATAATTAGATTTTTTTCTCGTATCTGCTTTTCGTAGGAAGATCTCGGCCAGGGGTGTTTAAACTAATTTTAGATGGGGGGCCACATGGAGAAAGATCTACTCCAAGTTGGCCGGACTGTTAAAATCACGGCAAGATAACGTAAAAATAAAGAAAATTGCAGATTGTTTTCTTTGTTTACAAATAGAACAAACACATTCTGAAAATGTACAAATCATGTTTTTTTTTTTTTTACATACAATAGTATTCTATCTTTAGTTGTCCTTTTTTACACTTTCAGAATCAATTATGTGATAATGTTCATCAGTCAACTCATTGGTGTTCATTTTCAATCCATCAAGATAAATAAATAATATCAAAATCAAATTACAGGATGTTATTGATGTAGTTTGCTCATTTTCCCCGACTGGTGCGCTAACATCATGTGTTTTAGTTGTGTTTTAGATATGTAGCATCATATACAAAGATACAAAGAATTGCTATTGCGACATCTAGAGGACACATTTAGAACAGAAGTTTCTTTCATTCAAAAATTTCGACTCATTTTTGTACTTAGCAAACTCATCCCGTCTCATTCACTCATTCACACACTAATGGCGAGATCTGCCATGCAAGGCGCTTACCACGACCCATCAGGAGCAAGGGTGAAGTGTCCTGCTCAAGGACACAACAGACGTGACTAGGTTGGTAGAAGGTGGGGATTGAACCAGGAACCCTCAGGCACGGCCACTCTACCAACCGCGCCACTAGCCTTCCACCATCGACCTGCCTCCTAGCCTTCCACCATCGACCTGCCTGCTAGCCTTCCACCATCAACCTGCCTACCAGCCTTCCACCATCGACCTGCCTCCTAGCCTTCCACCATCGACCTGCCTGCTAGCCTTCCACAATCAACCTGCCTGCCAGCCTTCCACCATCGACCTGCCTGCCAGCCTTCCACCATCGGCCTGCCTGCTAGCCTTCCACCATCGGCCAGCCTGATAGCCTTCCACCATCGACCTGCCTGCTAGCCTTCCACCGTCGACCTGCCTGCTAGCCTTCCACCATCGACCTGCCTGCTAGCCTTCCACCATCGACCTGCCTGCTAGCCTTCCACCATCGACCTGCCTGCTAGCCTTCCACCGTCGACCTGCCTGCTAGCTTTCCACCATCGACCTGCCTGCTAGCCTTCCACCATCGACCTGCCTGCTAGCCTTCCACCGTTGACCTGCCTACCAGCCTTCCACCATCGACCTGCCTTCTAGCCTTCCACCATCGACCTGCCTGCTAGCCTTCCACCGTCGACCTGCCTACCAGCCTTTCACCATTGACCTGCCTGCTAGCCTTCCACCATCGACCTGCCTACTAGCCTTCCATCGACCTGCTGTTTGCCTCCAGCCATTGGCTTTGTCTACGGGCTTCCACCCGTCGGCCTTGGTTGCTAGTCTTTAGCCCTGTCTGCTAACATCTTCAAAAGTGGTAAAACAAGTGGAACTTCTCCTCTCACTATGTCACAAATTATTATATTGTGTTTTATACTTTCGTGTGGTTTTACTGGTGTCCCAAATGGGTCTGGTCACCCCCACCCACGAGCTATGCTACTTCAAGATGCACAGTTTGACATATTTGATAATTTGACATTTCATCATCGTGACAGCTACAAAATAACCTCGGCCTTATCTCAGTTGAAGATTTCTGTGACTTTGGACAAAACCAAATGGCTGCATACTATGGTAGAGTCCATTCATTCTTATTGTTTCCTTGTTTTGAGAGATCACGTCAACATTACTGCATCCTCCCCTATTGTGAGAACTTACTTTCACAGATTAAAGACTGACTCAAAAGATGGTAACTTTAAGCGCAAATGTTTAGTTATATTATTGTTATTGCTCTCGGGAAATGTTGAGACTAATCCAGGCCCTGATACACCTACACAAGGTTTTCCACCTACAGATTTTAAAACTAGTCTTGGGATTATTCATATCAATGTTCGGAGTTTACTCCCTAAGCTGGATATGATAAAGATCTGGATAAACTCAACAAATGCTGATATTGTAGTCTTATCTGAAACTTGGCTTAAACAATCTGTGCTTAATAAAGATATTTACATTCATGGCTATAATGTCTATCGTACTGACCGACAAAGAAAAGGTGGTGGAGTGGCCATATATATTAAGCAGAGGTTTGATGTTAAATTAGTGCTCTCTGAATCAGTAAGTAAAGAACTTGAACTGTTAGCACTTGAAATTGAATTAGCTAGAAATCACCACATTATGGTAGTGGGGTGTTATAGGCCTCCATCTGCCCCTAGTACAGGGGTCGGCAACCCGCGGATCCGGAGCCGCATGCGGCTCTTTGATCACTCTGATGCGGCTCAGCTCCTGATTTTCCTGGGAGACTTCCGGATTTCAGTGCCTCTCCCAGAAATCTCCCGGGACAAATATTTTCAGATTTTCACCCTAACAATTATAATAAGGGCTTGCCGTGATGGTACAGCATTTAACGCCCTCTACAACCTGTACTTACAGTGTGCCAGCCAAGCCACATGTTGTATTCAACTACTGCTTGCTTACATAAGTGACAGCAAGTCATACTTGGTCAACAGCCACACAGGTTACACTGACGGTGGCCGTATAAAACAACTTTAACACTCTTACTAATATGCGCCACACTGTGAACCAAAACCAAACAAGAATGGCAAACACATTTCGGGAGAACATCCGCACCTTAACACAACATAAACACAACAGAACAAATACCCAGAATCCCATGCAGCCCTAACTCTTCCGGGCTACATTATACACCCCCGCTACCACCAAACCCCGCCCACCCCAACCTTGCTCTCCCCCAACCATCACCCCCCAAACCCCTCCGTGCGTCGGTTGAGGTGGGCGGGGTTTGGTGGTAGGGGGGGGGGGGGTGTATAATGTAGCCCGGAAGAGTTAGGGCTGCAAAGGATTCTGGGTATTTGTTCTGTTGTGTTTATGTTGTGTTAAGGTGCGGATGTTCTCCCGAAATGTGTTTGTCATTCTTGTTTGGTGTGGGTTCACAGTGTGGCGCATTATTAGTAAGAGTGTTAAAGTTGTTTTACACGGCCGCCGTCAGTGTGACCTGTGTGGCTGTTAACCAAGTATGCATTGCTGTCATTTGTGTGAGTTAGCAGAAGCCTCATACATCCTGTGGCTGGGCCGGCACTCTGTTTGTACAGGTTGTAGAGGGCGTTAAATGCCGTGTCATCACGGCACGCTCGAGAGAATAGTTGCCCTGAAATTATTCGTAGTCTCCCGGAAAAATCGGGAGGGTTGGCAAGTATGACGCTGTCAAGCGCCATTCATATAAAACTCTCGGGCCGCAGTAACATTCAATTTTCATATTAAGGTGCGGGCCGCGTGTCTGAGACCCCTGGTTTATACATAGCACAAAGCAAAAAAAAAAAACGTTGTATGTAGTGTTATTTCATTTTAAATTTCAACAGAGTTTTGTGGCTCCCATTATCTTCTTTAATTTGTGAAACTGGTCAAAATGGCTCTTTGAGTGGTAAAAGTTGCCGACCCCTGCCCTAGTAATTCCCTATCTACTCTTGTGAAGCTTCTGTCTCAACTGAAATACAATTAAATAGTGATTTGAACTGGGACTGGCTCACATTTGTGTCTGACTCTTTGAAAGCACAGTGTGAATCTCTAAATTTAACACAATTAATTAACTCAGCTACAAGACCTAATCCTAAATGCCCTCAAAAAGCTACACTCATTGACTTAATTCTAACAAATATGCCCTTTAAATGTGTTGTATCTGGTGTTTTCCCTAATGATGTGAGTGATCATTGTGTGATTGCAGTAGTGCGAGACACAAGGATTCCTAAAAGCAAGCCTCGTCTTCTTGAAAAACATAATATGAAATTATTTGAGACGCAAGCTTTTTTACATGACTTGCATCTTTTTAATTGGGATAGAATTGCTCTTTTTGATAATGTTGAACTGGCTTGGAAATATTTTCACAAAAACTGTTTGAGTATAGTGAACAAACATGCCCCTTTTAAAATGTAGGGTTAAAGGACGTGACAATCAGTGGTTTACATCGGACCTGTCAGATGTATTGCATGAGCGTAATGCTGCTTGGGCCAGGGTACGCAAGTCAGGGTTGGAAGCAGATTGGTTGAATTTTAGACAATTAAAAAATCAATTTACCTCTCTCCTTCGGAAAGTCAAATCAGAATTTTATTTCTCCACAACAACTGAAAACCTCAAACACCAAAAGAAGTTTTGGAAAATCATCAAATCTTTGTCCGCCTGCTGTAATTCAGTCAATCTCCCACCTAGTATACTTGTTGATGGTGTCAGAGTAAGTGACAGAAGAGAAATGGGTAGTCATTATAATAATCATTTTATTTCCTCTGGTTTTCTCTATAATTCTGACAACTTTACTGAAGTTCCGCTAACAAAAAGAACCGTTGAAAATACCCAAGTTTTTAACTTTACGCCTTTTACCACAACAGAGGTAATGAGTGCTCTAAAACAACTTAAACCTAGAAAACCAGCTGGCTCAGATAAGTTGGAGCCGCTCTTCCTAAAGTTGGCAGCTGAAATTATAGCTGGACCACTGACTCACATTTTTAACCTTACTCTAATTTCAAATGAAATCCCCTTGGATTGGAAATCTGTCCTTGTAATCCTCCAATTAAAAGGAGGTGACCCTAGTAATCTAAATAATTACAGACCGATCTCTAAACTCTCTGTTCTGGCAAAAGTGCTTGAATCCCTTATCAGTGAACAGATAAAATAGTTTTTGGACACCAACTTTATTCTGTCACCATTTCAGTCAGGTTTTGGCAGAAATCACAGTACTGTTACTGCTGCTATGAAGTTTATAAATGATGTAACTGAAGCTCTTGACAAGAAGCAGTGCTGTCTGTCCCTCTTCATTGACTTTTCAAAGGCATTTGATACTGTTGATCATGTCATTTTAATCAAACGTCTTTCAGCTATTGGTTTTTCCCAGCAAGCAGTTGGATGGTTTGCAAATGACCTCACAAGCAGAACTCAGGCTGTTCAGATAGAGGGTTCCTTCTCGGACGTACTGCAAGTGAAAAAGGGTGTCCCTCAAGGTTCTGTGTTGGGCCCATTATTAATTAATAATTAATAATCTTGGACGGAATATTCCGAACTCAACTTTCCATTCCTACGCTGATGATACTGTCATATACTGCACAGCACCCACTCCTGCTGAGGCCTTTAAATATCTACAACAAGCATTTGACAGAGTACAAGAACAACTTTGCTATCTTCAACTGCTTTTAAATGCAGAGAAAACAAAGTGTATGTTCTTTACCACATCAAAAACTGTAAGATCAGCACTGTGTGAGAACATTTGAACAAGAAATGGGCTACAAAATTGTGTTAGTATCTGATTTTAAATATTTAGGATTTTTAATTAATGACCACTTGAGTTTTAAGGAACACATTCAGTGTGTTGTAAAAAAAAACTGAAACTTTTACTGGGATTTTATTATAGAAACAAGTCTTGCTTTTCTTTTATTGTGAAACAGAAATTGGTGGAAACAACCTTTTTACCTGTTATTGACTATGGAGATGTGTTGTACATGAATGCTACTGCTGGTTGTCTCCACAAGCTGGATAGTGTGTACCACGGGGCACTGAGATTCATCACCAACTTACTCACCATTGTGTGTTATACTCAATGGTTAACTTACTCACCATTGTGTGTTGTACTCAATGGTTAACTTACTCACCATTGTGTGTTATACTCAATGGTTAACTGGACATCTTTATGTGCGTGACGCCTCAATCATTGGTATGTGTTCATCTACAAAACCATTCTGGGTATCACCCCATCTTATCTGGCATGTCTTTTAACAAAGAAACAAGGAAGTCACAATCTGCGTTCAATGAATGTTCTGCAATTTGTCGTCCCCAAAGTAAGAACTGAACTGGGCAAGAAAGCATTTAGGTTTTCAGCAGCGAAGGCTTGGAATAACCTACAATCCAATATTCAACTTCAAACCCTTGTTACATGACATGAGTTTAAAGCTTCTGTGAAAGGATTGCAGTCTACCTTGTCTGTATGCACATGTGTTATGTCAGCAAGTTTTAATGTTGTACATTTTATGTTTTATGTGTTGTTTACTGTTTTTAATGTAACCTTGCTGCTGCCCTCTTGGCCAGGTTTCCCTTGGAAAAGAGATCTTTGATCTCAATGGGATTTTTACCTGATTAAATAAAGAAAGAAAAAAGAAGAAAAAAACAGCTGTTTATTTGAAGTCTTAAAGAAGTCAACTATGTGTGCAGTGCAAGGTGAAATGCAGTTATGTCATCTTCTTGTCAATAACACACACACATCAAACTTTTGCGTGTTGTTGCTTCCTTATTTGTCATTATTCAAAGCTGATGTTAATGTGTAGCAGCGGCAGCTGAACTCAATGTGACAACGTGTAATAGATACGTCAGTCAGCTGGAATTAAAAATACAAATAGTTGTGTCATTAGTCCAGAATCTTCACGGTCCTCATGGACGACATAATTAGGAACCAGTACTAAAAAAAATGGTACTTGGTATACATCCCTAATCTTCACCACTAAACCTTTGAAATATGCTGACATATGTGCTGCTAAAGGTAAATAAACAGTAGCCATATTGAATGTTTGCCTTCATTTGACCACGTGAGGTAAGGAGGACGGCCTCTAGGTCACATGGTTACACCCCAGCAATTACACTGTTGATGATTGATGAGCATTCATTATTAAATGGTGGTGTTAAAAAGCAAGTATATCTCCATCTTTAGTCATAAATACTACCTACTCAGTGGCCTAGTGGTTAGAGTGTCCGTCCTGAGATCGGTAGGTTGGGAGTTCAAATCCCGGCCGAGTCATACCAAAGACTATAAAAATGGGACCCATTACCTCCCTGCTTGGCACTCAGCATCAAGGGTTGGAATTGGGGGTTAAATCACCAAAATGATTCCCGGGCGCAGCCACCGCTGCTGCCCACTGCTCCCAGGGGGTGATCAAGGGTGATGGGTCAAATGCAGAGAATAATTTCGCCACACCTAGTGTGTGTGTGTGACAATCATTGGTACTTTAACTTTTAACTTTAACTTTAAATGTGGCCCCCGGATGAACATGTGTCACAAACATTGTATTAGATGATATGTGGATGTTGTGCTTACTTGGACTGTGATGAAGCTGTGAGGACTCAGGTGCTTTGTCTTCATGCTCTTCAGTCTTCACAGAGACAACAGTCAGTGGAAACTTGCTGACATCATCCTCCTCCTGCCCTACAGGACACTCTCCCTCCTCTTCCTCTTTCATGTGTGAGGGCTGTGGATCCTCCAAAGTGAAACTGTCCCCCTGCAGATGAGGGAGACATTCTTCTTGGTGTCCAATCAGCTGATGGATGTCTACAGGACACAAACAAAACACATTTTAACTCCTACATGCTAAATATTAAATTGTACATGAAATATAGGGCTGTGGCTATTGAAAATGTTATTAATCAAGTGTTCTACTGGAAATGTTTTCGATTAATCGAGTAACTGGATAAAATAGTGTTGCTTGGTTAAAGACAAATTTAAGCGACTTTAAGACATTTCACTTAATAATGAACGGCCAATTGGTTTGAGATGGTATGAGATCAAGATGTCATCTTTAGATCAGGCTTTGTTTTTTCCACAATCACTGCCACATTAAAAAGTTAAAGTACCAATGATTGTCACACACACACTAGGTGTGGCCAGATTGTTCTCTGCATTTGACCCATCACCCTTGATCACCCCCTGGAAGGTGAGTGGAGCAGTGAGCAGCAGCGGTGGCCGCGCCCGGGAATCATTTTTATGGTGATTTAACCCCCAATTTCAACCCTTGATGCTGAGTGCCATTTTTATAGTCTTTGGTATGACTCAGTCGGGGTTTGAACTCACAACCTACCCATCTCAGGACGGACACTCTAACCACTAGGCCACTGAGTAGGTGGATGTAGCAGGTGTTGTAGTAGGTTAATGGCTGCACCAATATGAAGGAAATAACAGGTCAGTATAGCTTTTACACACATAAATAACTTGTCAAACCTGCCAGCTAGCAGGCTAGGTTTACAGCGTCAGTTACCATGGTAACTGACTCTGACTTTGTCTTACCTCTCTTATTTTTGGAGGTCAAACTCTGGAGCTTTACATACTCAGGAGTTTGCACTTAACCTGCTCTCTGGAATATTCCCCCGGTGACTGTGTGAGTTTTGTGTAAACATGTTGATACACTTTGTTACAAACTGAGAGGAACATCAACCTCTCATAAATATTGTGTGTCTGAAACTGTCTCGTTTTTATGAACAACATAAAACAATCAGTGCATCATCCTCACATGACAATTCATCTTCCTATAGACAATCTATTGAAGAAAAGTGTTAATAATAAATATAAAGTTAGTAAAGATGTGAGAGTAAGAAGTAAACAAACCTGTTGTGTGTAACACAACTTGATGTTTTTCATGTTGTCGCTCCTTCTCCTCTCTTGTTGGACAAAGTTCCTCCTCGTACTCTGCTATGGTTCTTTCGCACATTTTCACACAATCACAACACTTTACATTCACACTTGATCTCTGCTTAGCGATGTGTTTTCATCTCTCTTTGTTAGCAGCTAACAAGCTAAGCTAACTAGCAAGCTAAGCTAGCTGGAGAAGCATCAAAGTGCGCTCAGACTAATATACAAACAGTTATTATGACTCTATTTAATAGAGTGTAATAAAGGACATATATGTGTACATGGACGCACAGATTAAGAACACTGAACTGTGACGACTGCAATAACGTCTTCACCGTCAGACGCCATCTTGCTTTATCCTCGCCTTGTTTGGTTCGTGCGCAGTTTTGTCAGATCTCGCGAGAGAAACAAGTAACCAGCTCTTCCCCCCCACCTCCGGTGAAAATAAAAATAAACTTTTGCATTTTCAAAAACAAAGACATACAACTTATTTTGGTAAATAAACAGTAGCTTATATGACCCCTTTAAATGATAAGTTGGCTGATCAGAGCGAGACGAGTCGTGGCTCCTCAGCTTCATGCAGGACGGAGTGGTAGGAGGCGTGGGCGAGGTTGACTGACTGCAAAAGACCACACCTTTATTTTTAAATCAATCTAAATATTGCTCTAGTTGGTATTTGTGTTTTAAATCCTGTTGTAAAGGTTTGTACCTTCAACTGTAGTTGTAAATATTAAGTGGAATTGTATTATAATAACCGAATATATTCCCTTATTTTGGAATAGTTGCAATTAAAGCAATACATGAATCACAACAGCTGTAGTCTCAGCACTTTGTAGCGCCCTCTGGCGTGAGTGTAAAAGCTTACAGCACCTGGTATTCCCAGGCGGTCTCCCATCCAAGTACTAACCAGGCCCGACCCTGCTTAGCTTCCGAGATCGGACGAGATCGGGCGTGTTCAGGGTAGTATGGCCGTAAGCCGAAAGACGAGGTAAAAACAACCTTTTTAAATGGAACTCTTACGGGATGGAAGACATCCATCCATCCATTTTCTACCGCTTGTCCTTTTTGGGGTCGCGGGGGGTGCTGGAGCCTATCTCAGCTGCATTCGGGCAGAAGGCGGAGTACACCCTGGACAAGTCGCCACCTCATCACAGGGGGTGAAAGACAATTATTATTTATCTTAGAGCCTGGCGCGCATGCGTACACTAATGTGCTTTTTGTGGCTGTGTGAGGTGCAGCTCTCCATCCATTTTCTACCGCTTGTCTCTTTTGGGGTGGCGGGGGGTGCTGGATCACAGCTCTCAACACTGCTTTATGCGTAGGGACCGTCAATAAATCAACATTGCCTTGAAAAATGTATATCTGCTACATCAAAACACTGACTCATCTAAAAGAATGTAAATAATTAGTCATACCTCCTTATTGTGCATGCCCATTATTTCATAATTTTAAAATTATATCCATGTTTAATATAAAAAAATAAGGATATTTTCCCAATAGTCTCAATGTCATACAACTTGGTAACCTAATTCCACTTATTAGTCATGCTAACCTTTTAGTGTAACGCACACCCTTTTATTTTAAAATAGGGTTTTATTTAAAAACAAAAAATAATACGTTTTTTAGTAAAAATCATGTGCATGATATATCTTATACAGATAATTATCAACATTTGTATTAGCTCCAAATGAGAGTCAAGTTGGTTTTATGTTGGATAGTCGTAGTTGTTGCGGGAGCTAAAAATGAAACCATGGTTTTCAATATTACAAATTTATATAAAATCATATTAAACTTACAATTTAAAACAAAAAGGTGTGAAACACATTAGAAAAATCACTTCTAATATTTAAAATGAATTTGGGATTTTAGGTCATATGACCAGGAATCTATTGAAAATAAACATTTGTTTTTAATATCAAAATATTTTTGATCCTATTTTAAAATAAAAGGACTAATATAAAGTGGAATTGGGTTACTAAGTTGCATGATGACATGGAGACTTTTAAAACAAATAAATATTGTTTACATTAAAAAAATATTTAAATTATAAAATCAGGAACGATATTAAAAATGTAGGACTATTTATTTGACCTCCTTTTAGATGAATCAGTGTTTTGATGTAGCAGATATACATCTTCGAAGACAATAGTAATTTATTGACGGTCCCTAAGCATAAAGTAGTGTTGAGAGCGGCACCTCTCCTGCAATCTCCCCGCAGCATGAGAGAGCAGTGTGGGCACAGTGAGGGGGAGCTTCTGCTGGAGCTCCGGAGGCAAATATCCACCGTGAAAGCAACTTGACCGCCGTAGCAAAGGAAGACAATCATACAGACAGAAAAAGCACATTAGTGTACGCATGCGCGACAGGCTCTTAGATAAATAACAATTGTCTCCCATCCCGTCTGTAAGAGTTCCATTTAAAAAGGTTGGTTTTACCTCTTCTTTCGGCTTACGGCCATACTACCCTGAACACGCCCGATCTCGTCCGATCTCGGAAGCTAAGCAGGGTCGGGCCTGGTTAGTACTTGGATGGGAGACCGCCTGGGAATACCAGGTGCTGTAAGCTTTTACACTCACGCCAGAGGGCGCTGTTTCTCACTTCTTGCAAAAAATAAATTGTTTTTATTTCACTTTCAGTTCAATTTACCCTAACATGTCTAATATTTATCCATCTTTGGGCTGTTTTTGCCATCTTACCCGGCTACAAAAACACATGTCATATTATAAATTGACCAGTCACGGACTTTTGAGCGCTGATAGTCCGTCAATATGTTCAACACCGGGGTGATATGAACCAATCAGCGTGCCTTATTCCAACATCTCCAACTTTCTAAGCCAATCAGATCCGCCTCTGTCCAACTTTCTTCAACACATTTAATATTTGGCCAATGACAGAACGGCTGCTTTACTTCCGGCCTCATTAGCATATTTCAACATTTAACCAATCACGGATGATGACGACATTCCGCTACCTCCCAAGAAAGGAACTTCTTTTCAAAACAACATTTTATACTTTTTTGACACTTCAACGTAAAAACAATATTTAATTTTCTGCAGCTGATAAGAAGAGGGGAGAGTATTATTCACCTGTTCACGTTTAGTAAGGTGAAGATACACAACTACAAGAAGTGAATGCAGTAACAGTTTGGCCCTACAGACGTTCTAGCAATATAACAATATAACAATGTATCATAATTAATACACAATAAGAGAATGTTTGCTGTATAAATGAATGAATTAATTACTTAATTTAATTATAACACAACACGAGCAAAATAATGACAGTACATATGCAGGGATTACTTAAACTGATGTGTTGTGTTAATTTAGTAATATGAAAGTGTTGTTGTTTTATTTCATTTATAATTAATTGAACACAACATTAAACCGAGTACAAGACCAAATGTGCCAGATTTTGCTAATGTATTGTGTTGATTAACAATAGGAAATATATGACAATGATTTACTCGTCAATTACTTTATTTTATTTATAAAAGTTAAGACCCAAAATTAAAAGGCATACAAGAGCCCATGTATTTAAAAAGTATTAGTTTGCATTTCTCTTGAAGGACTTGGATGAATAAAGGCAGACACAACGTCTTCAAATCATGTCAGACTCGAGGTGGACTGTTGGCATGAAACAGTTTGTCAGCACTGGGACCTGAAAAATACTCCTGACTTAAAATACTCATACATAAAAACAAAACAAAAAAGAGCAAACAGGTGAAAGTAACGCGAAAAAGTTGCAATGAATTGACTCTTATAATACAAGGTGTTTTTTTTTCCTTTAAAGCTGTCATTGCTCAAAAAATAATAATGAATCAAAATAATGTTGTAATGAATTATTGACCTATTGAAGGCTCCAATTACTGCACATTAAAAATTCTACTTTGAAATATTTGTTGGGGGAAATATTACATATTTTGTGTGTTTGCATATAAAAGGCAACATTTTCTTTGACAAAAATAGCATAAAATATAAAATATATTAACGTAAAATTGACGGATATATCTGAAGTTGATATCGAAGTTTATTGGTTTAAAGTTAAAAAAATAAAAATAGCGTATGATGTTGTGGGAGAACACCTTGCAGCCCTAACTCGGGGCGGGGCGGGGTTTGGTGGCTGCATTCGGGCGGAAGGCGGGGTACACCCTGGACAAGTCGCCATCTCTTCACAGGGCCAACACAGATAGACAACATCCACACGTATATTCACACAGAAGGGCGGGGGTCTCAAACACGCGGCCCGCGGGGCAATTGCGACCTGCGCGACGTATTTTGCAGCCCGCACCTTAATATGAAAATGTATTGTTAGTACGGCCCGCAAGTTTTATATGAATGGCGCTTGAAAGCGTCATGCTTGTAAACCCTCCTGATTTTTCCGGGAGACTCCCGAATTTCAGTGCCCCTACCGGAAATCTCCAGGGGCAACCATTCTCCCGAATTTCTGCCGTTTTTCACCCAGACAACAATATTAAGGGCGTGCCGTGACGACACTGCCTTTAGCGTCCTCTACAGCCTGTACAAACAGCGTGCCAGCCCAGTCACATGTTGTATTTGGCTTCTGTAGACACACGTAAGTGACTACAAGACATGCTTGATCAATAGCCATACAGGTCACACTGAGGGTGGCCGTATAAACAAGTTTAACACTGTTACAAATATGCGCCACACTGTGAACCCACACCAAACAAGAATGACAAACACATTTCGGGAGAACATCCGCACCGTAACACAACATAAACACAACAGAACAAATACCCAGAATCCCATGCAGCCCTAACACTTCCGGGCTACAATATACACGCCCGCTACCACCAAACCCCGCCCCGCCCCGAGTTAGGGCTGCAAGGTGTTCTCCCACAACATCATACGCTATTTTTATTTTTTTAACTTTAAACCTATAAACTTTGATATCAACTTTAGATCTATCCGTCAATTATACGTTAATATTTTTTATATTTTATGCTATTTTTGTCAAAGAAAATGTTGCCTTTTATATGCAAACACACCAAATATGTAATATTTCCCCCGACAAATATTAAAAGTGGAATTTTTAATGTGCAGTAATAGGAGCCTTCAATAGGTCAATAATTCATTACAACATTATTTTTATTCATTATTATTTTTTGAGCAATGACAGCTTTAAAGGAAAAAAAACACTTTGTATAATAAGAGTCAACATTGCAACTTTTTCTCGTTACTTTCACCTGTTTGCTCTTTTTGTTTTTGTTTTTATGTATGAGTATTTTTAGGTCAGGAGTATTTTTCAGGTCCCAGTGCTGACAAACTGTTTCAGGCCAACAGCTGTCCACCTCGAGTCTGACATGATTTGAAGACGTTGTGTCTGCCTTTATTCATCCAAGTCTTTCAAGAGAAATGCAAACTAATACTTTTTAAATACATGGGCTCTTGTATGCCTTTTAATTTTGGGTCTAAACTTTTATAAATAAAATAAAGTAATTGACGAGTAAATCATTGTCATATATTTCCTATTGTTAATCAACACAATACATTAGCAAAATCTGGCACATTTGGTCTTGTACTCGGTTTAATGTTGTGTTCAATTAATTATAAATGAAATAAAACAATCAACAACAACATTTTCATATTAATAAAATAACACAACACATCAGTTTAGGTAATCCCTGCATATTTACTGTCATGATTTTGCTCCTGTTGTGTTCTAATTAAATTAAGTAATTAATTCATTCATTTATACAGCACACATTCTCATATTGTGTATTAATTATGATACATTGTTATATTGTTATATTGCTAGAACGTCTGTAGGGCCAAACTGTTACTGCATTCACTTCTTGTAGTTGTGTATCTTCACCTTACTAAACGTGAACAGGTGAATAATACTCTCCCCTCTTCTTATCAGCTGCAGAAAATTAAATATTGTTTGTACGTTCTAGTGTTAAAAAAGTATAAAATGTTTTGAAAAGAAGTTCCTTTCTTGGGAGGTAGCGGAATGTCATCATCATCCGTGATTGGTTAAATGTTGAAATATGCTAATGAGGCCGGAAGTAAAGCAGCCGTTCTGTCATTGGCCAAATATTAAATGTGTTGAAGAAAGTTGGACAGAGGCGGATCTGATTGGCTTAGAAAGTTGGAGATGTTGGAATAAGGCACGCTGATTGGTTCATATCACCCCGGTGTTGAACATATTGACGGACTATCAGCGCTCAAAAGTCCGTGACTGGTCAATTTATAATATGACATGTGTTTTTGTAGCCGGGTAAGATGGCAAAAACAGCCCAAAGATGGATAAATATTAGACATGTTAGGGTAAATTGAACTGAAAGTGAAATAAAAACAATTTATTTTTTGCAAGAAGTGAGAAACAGCGCCCTCTGGCGTGAGTGTAAAAGCTTACAGCACCTGGTATTCCCAGGCGGTCTCCCATCCAAGTACTAACCAGGCCCGACCCTGCTTAGCTTCCGAGATCGGACGTGTTCAGGGTAGTATGGCCGCAAGGCGAAAGACGAAGTAAGATTAACCTTTTTAAATATAACTATTACAGACGGGCTGAGAGACATCCATCCATCCATGTTCTACTGCTTGTCCCTTACCTCGCCCAGACGCCCACGCCTCCTACCACTCCGTCCTGCATGAAGCTGAGGAGCCACGACTCGTCTCGCTCTGATCAGGCAACTTATGATTTAAAGGGGTCATATAAGCTACTGTTTATTTACCAAAATAAGGTGTATGTCTTTGTTTTGAAAATGTAAAAGTTTATTTTTATTTTCGGAATGTTGAAATAGTTGTACCGGGGGTGGGGGGGGAGAGGTGGTTACTTGTTTCTCTCGCGAGATCTGGAAAAGAGCTGGTTACTTGTTTCTCTCGCGAGATCTGACAAGACTGCGCGCGAAGCAAAGAGGGCGAGGATAAAGCAAGATGGCGTCTGACGGTGAAGACGTTATTGCAGTCGTCACAGTTCAGTGTTCTTAATCTGTGCGTCCATGTACACATATATGTCCTTTATTACACTCTATTAAATAGAGTAACATCGTTAATAACTGTTTGCATCCGGTTATATTAGTCTGAGCGCACTTCTCGAGCTAGCTTAGCTTGCTAGTTAGCTTAGCTTGTTAGCTGCTAACAAAGAGAGATGAAAACACATCGCTAAGCAGAGATCAAGTGTGAGTGTAAAGTGTTGTGATTGTGTGAAAATGTGCGAAAGAACCATAGCAGAGTACGAGGAGGAACTTTGTCCAACAAAAGAGGAGAAGGAGCGACAACATGAAAAACATCAAGTTGTGTTACACACAACAGGTTTGTTTACTTCTTACTCTCACATCTTTACTAACTTTATATTTATTATGAACACTTTTCTTCAATAGATTGTCTATAGGAAGATGAATTGTCATGTGAGGATGTTCAGACACACAATATTTATGAGAGGTTGATGTTCCTCTCAGTTTGTAACAAAGTGTATCAACATGTTTACACAAAACTCACACAGTCACCGGGGGAATATTCCAGAGAGCAGGTTAAGTGCAAACTCCTGAGTATATAAATAAGAAAGGTAAGACAAAGTCAGAGTCAGTTACCATGGTAACTGACGCTGTAAACCTAGCCTGCTAGCTGGCAGGTTTGACAAGTTATTTATGTGTGTAAAAGCTATACTGACCTGTTATTTCCTTCATATTGGTGCAGCCATTAACCTACTACAGGGGTCGGCAACCTTTACCACTCAAAGAGCCATTTTGACCCGTTTCACAAATTAAAGAAAACAATGGGAGCCACAAAACTCTTTTGAAATTTAAAATGAAATAACACTGCATACAAAGTTTTTTTTTGCTTTGTGCTATGTATAAACCAGGGGTCTCAGACACGCGGCCCGTACCTTACTATGAAAATGTAATGTTAGTGCGGCCCGCGAATTTTATATGAATGCTGCTTGACAGCATCACACTTGCCAACCCTCCCGATTTTTCCGGGAGACTCCCGAATTCCAGGGTAACTATTCTCACGAATGTCTGCTGATTTTCACCCTAACAACAGTAATAAGGGCGTGCCGTGATGGCACTGCCTTTAGCGCCCTCTACAACCATTTGTACATGCAGCGTGACAGCCCAGTTACATGTTGTATGCGGCCTCTGCAGACACACATGAGTGACTGCAATGCATACTTGGTCAACAACCATACAGTTCACACTGAGGGTGGCTATATAAACAACTTTAACACTGTTACAAATATGCGCCACACTGTGAACCCACACCAAACAAGAATGACAAACACATTTCGGGAGAACATCCGCATTGTAACACAACATAAACACAACAGAACAAATACAATACGTGTGTCGGTTGAGGTGGGTGGGGTTTGGTGGTAGCGGGGGTGTACAATGTAGCCCGGAAGAGTTAGGGCTGCATAGGATTCTGGGTATTTGTTCTGTTGTGTTTATGTTGTGTTACAGTGCGGATGTTCTCCCGAAATGTGTTTGTCATTCTTGTTTGGTGTGGGTTCACAGTGTGGCGCATATAAGTAACAGTGTTAAAGTTGTTTTATACGGCCACCCTCAGTGTGACCTGTATGGCTGTTGACCAAGTATGCTTTGCAGTCACTTACGTGTGTAAGCAGAGGTCGCATACAACATGTGACTGGGCCGGCACGCAGATAGTATGGTGAAAAAGCGGACGCGACGACAGGTTGTAGAGGACGCTAAAGGCAGTGCCATCACGGCACGCCCTCAATGTTTTTGTCCGGGTGAAAATCAGGGAATGTTTGCTCCGGGAGAGGCACTGAAATCCGGAAGTCTCCCGGAAAAATCGGGAGGGTCAGCAAGTATGCAGCTGAGCCGCATCAGAGTGATCAAAGAGCCGCATGCGGCTTTGGAGCCGCGGGTGTCCGACCCCTGACCTACTACAACACCTACTACATCGACCGACTTGATTTAGTGTGCATGCTGACTACTAGGTTGTGAGTTCAAACCCCGACTGAGTCATACCAAAGACTATAAAAATGGGACCCATTACCTCCCTGCTTGGCACTCAGCATCAAGGGTTGGAAGTGGAAGTTAAATCACCATAAAAGTTATTGCACCGCTGCTGCTCACTGCTCTCCTCACCTCCCAGGGGGTGATCAAGGTTAATGGGTCAAATGCAGAGAACAATCTGGCCACACCTAGTGTGTGTGTGACAATCATTGGTACTTTAACTTTTTAATGTGGCAGTGATTGTGGAAAAAACAAAGCCTGATCTAAAGATGACATCTTGATCTCATACCATCTCAAACCAATTGGCTGTTCATTATTAAGTGAATTGTCTTAAAGTCGCTTAAATTTGTCTTTAACCAAGCAACACTATGTTTTATCCAGTTACTCGATTAATCGAAAACATTTCCAGTAGAACACTTGATTAATAACGTTTTCAATAGCCACAGCCCTATATTTCTTGTACAATTTAATATTTAGCATGTAGGAGTTAAAATGTGTTTTGTTTGTGTCCTGTAGACATCCATCAGCTGATTGAACACCAAGAAGAATGTCTCCCTCATCTGCAGGGGGACAGTTTCATTTTAGAGGATTCACAGCGCTCACATTTTAAAGGGGGCGAGGAGGATCCACAGCCCCCCTATTTTAAAGAGGAAGAGGAGGGAGAGTGTGTTGTAGGGCAGGAGGAGGATGATGTCAGCAAGTTTCCACTGACTGTTGTCTCTGTGAAGACTGAAGAGCATGAAGACAAAGCACCTGAGTCCTCACAGCTTCATCACAGTCCAAGTAAGCACAACATCCACATATCATCTAATACAATGTTTGTGACACATGTTCATCCGGGGGCCACATTTATGACTAAAGATGGAGATATACTTGCTTTTTAACACCACCATTTAAAAATGAATGCTCATCAATCATCAACAGTGTAATTTCTGGGGTGTAACCATGTGACCTAGAGGCCGTCCTCCTTACCTCACGTGGTCAAATGAAGGCAAACATTCAATATGACTACTGTTTATTTACCTTTAGCAGCACATATGTCAGCATATTTCAAAGGTTTAGTGGTGAAGATTAGGGATGTATACCAAGTACCATTTTTTTTAGTACTGGTTCCTAATTATGTCGTCCATGAGGACCGTGAAGATTCTGGACTAATGATGCAACTATTGGTATTTTTAATTCCAGCTGCCTGACGTAACTATGACACGTTGTCACATTGAGTTCAGCTGCCGCTGCTACACATTAAAATCAGCTTTGAATAATGACAAATAAGGAAGCAACAACATGCAAAAGATTGATGTGTGTGTTATTGACAAGAAGATGAAATAACTGCATTTCACCTTGCACTGCTCACATAGTTGACTTCTTTAAGACTTCAAATAAACAGCTGTTTTTTTGTTTTGTTTTTCTTTCTTTATTTAACCAGGTAAAATCACATTGAGATCAAATATTTATTTTCCAAGGGAGACCTGGCCAAGAGGGCAGCAGCAAGGTTACATTAAAAACAGTAAACAACACATAAAACATCAAATGTACAACATTAAAACTTGCTGACATAACACATGTGCATACAGACAAGGTAGACTGCAATCCTTTCACAGAAGCTTTAAACTCATTCAATGTAACAAGGGTTTGAAGTTGAATATTGGATTGTAGGTTATTCCAAGCCTTCGCTGCTGAAAACCTAAATGCTTTCTTGCCCAGTTCAGTTCTTACTTTGGGGACGACAAATTGCAGAACATTCATTGAAAGAAGATTGTGACTTCCTTGTTTCTTTGTTAAAATACAAGACAGATAAGATGGGGTGATACCCAGAATGGTTTTGTAGATGAACACGTACCAATGATTGAGGTGTCGAGCACATAAAGATGTCCAGTTAACCATTGAGTATAACACACAATGGTGAGTAAGTTAACCATTGAGTATAACACACAATGGTGAGTAAGTTAACCATTGAGTATAACACACAATGGTGAGTAAGTTAACCATTGAGTATAACACACAATGGCGAGTAGGTTGGTGATGAATCTCAGTGCCCCGTGGTACACACTATCCAGCTTGTGGAGACAACCAGCAGTAGCATTCATGTACAACACATCTCCATAGTCAATAACAGGTAAAAAGGTTGTTTCCACCAATTTCTGTTTCACAGTAAAAGAAAAGCAGGACTTGTTTCTATAATAAAATCCCAGTAAAAGTTTCAGTTTTTTTTTTACAACATACTGAATGTGTTCCTTAAAACTCAAGTGGTCATCAATTAAAAATCCTAAATATTTTAAAGCAGATACTAACACAATTTTGTTGCCCATTTCTTGTTCAAATGTTCTCACACAGTGCTGATCTTACAGTTTTTGATGTGGTAAAGAACATACACTTTGTTTTCTCTGCATTTAAAAGCAGTTGAAGATAGCAAAGTTGTTCTTGTACTCTGTCAAATGCATGTTGTAGATATTTAAAGGCCTCAGCAGGAGTGGGTGCTGTGCAGTATATGACAGTATCATCAGCGTAGGAATGGAAAGTTGAGTTTGGAATATTCTGTCCAAGATAATTATTTATTAATTAATAATGGGCCCAACACAGAACCTTGAGGGACACCCTTTTCCACTTGCAGTACGTCAGAGAAGGAACCCTCTATCTGAACAGCCTGAGGTCTACTTGTGAGGTCATTTGCAAACCATCCAACTGCTTGCTGAGAAAAACCAATAGCTGAAAGACGTTTGATTAAAATGACATGATCAACAGTATCAAATGCCTTTGAAAAGTCAATGAAGAGGAACAGACAGCACTGCTTCTTGTCAAGAGCTTCAGTTACATCATTATAAACTTCATAGCAGCAGTAACAGTACTGTGGTTTCTGCCAAAACATGACTGAAATGGTGACAGAATAAAGTTGGTGTCCAAAAAGTATTGTATCTGTTCACTGATAAGGGATTCAAGCACTTTTGCCAGAACAGAGAGTTTAGAGATCGGTCTGTAATTATTTAGATTACTCGGGTCACCTCCTTTTAATAGGGGGATTACAAGGGCAGATTTCCAATCCAAGGGGATTTCATTTGAAATTAGAGTAAGGTTAAAAATGTGAGTCAGTGGTCCAGCTATAATTTCAGCTGCCAACTTTAGGAAGAGCGGCTCCAACTTATCTGAGCCAGCTGGCTTTCTAGGTTTAAGTTGTTTTCGAGCCCTCACGACCTCTGTTGTGGTAAAGGGCGTAAAGTTAAAAACCTGGGTATTTTCAACGGTTCTTTCCGGAGTTAGCGGAACTTCAGTAAAGTTGTCAGAATTATAGAGAAAACCAGAGGAAATAAAATGATTATTATAATGACTACCCATTTCTCTTCTGTCACTTACTCTGACACCATCAACAAGTATACTAGGTGGGAGATTGACTGAATTACAGCAGGCGGACAAAGATTTGATGATTTTCCAAAACTTCTTTGGGTGTTTGAGGTTTTCAGTTGTTGTGGAGAAATAAAATTCTGATTTGACTTTCCGAAGGAGAGAGGTAAATTGATTTCTTAATTGTCTAAAATTCAACCAATCTGCTTCTAACCCTGACTTGCGTGCCCTGGCCCAAGCAGCATTACGCTCATGCAATACATCTGACAGGTCCGAGGTAAACCACTGATTGTCACGTCCTTTAACCCTACATTTTCTAAAAGGGGCATGTTTGTTCACTATACTCAAGAAGTTTTCGTGTAAATATTTCCAAGCCAGTTCAACATTATCAAAAAGAGCAATTCTATCCCAATTAAAAAGATACAAGTCATGTAAAAAAGCTTGCGTCTCAAATAATTTCATATTGTGTTTTTCAAGAAGACGAGGCTTGCTTTTAGGAATCCTTGTGTCTCGCACTACTGCAATCACACAATGATCACTCACATCATTAGGGAAAACACCAAATGCAACACATTTGAAGGGCATATTTGTTAGAATTAAGTCAATGAGTGTATCTTTTTGAGGGCATTTAGGATTAAGTCTTGTAGCTGAGTTAATTAATTGTGTTAAATTTAGAGATTCACACTGTGCTTTCAAAGAGTCCGACACAGATGTGAGCCAGTCCAAGTTCAAATCACTATTTCCTTGTATTTCAGTTGAGACAGAAGCTTCACAAGAGTAGATAGGTTATTACTAGGGGCAGATGGAGGCCTATAACACCCCAATACCATAATGTGGTGATTTCTAGCTAATCCAATTTCAAGTGCTAACAGTTCAAGTTCTTTACTTACTGATTCAGAGAGCACTAATTTAACATCAAACCTCTGCTTAATATATATGGCCACTCCACCACCTTTTCTTTGTCGGTCAGTACGATAGACATTATAGCCATGAATGTAAATATCTTTATCAAGCACAGATTGTTTAAGCCAAGTTTCAGATAAGACTACAATATCAGCATTTGTTGAGTTAATCCAGATCTTTATCATATCCAGTTTAGGGAGTAAACTCCGAACATTGATATGAATAATCCCAAGACCAGATCTAGTTTTAAAATCCGCAGGTGTAAAACATTGTGTAGGTGTATCAGGGCCTGGATTAGTCTCAACATTTCCTGAGAGCAATAACAATACTATAACTAAACATTTGCGCTTAAAGTTACCATCTTTTGAGTCGGTCTTTAATCTGTGAAAGTAAGTGCTCACAATAGGGGAAGATGCAGTAATGTTGACGTGATCTCTCAAAACAAGGAAACAATAAGAATGAATGGACTCTCTCATAGTATGCAGCCATTTGGTTTTGTCCAAAGTCACAGAAATCTTCAACTGAGATCAGGCCGAGGTTATTTTGTAGCTGCCACTATGATGAATTGTCAAATTATCAAATATGTCAAATTGTGCATCTTGAAGTAGCATAGCTCGTGAGTGGGGGTGACCAGACCCATTTGGGACACCAGTAAAACCACACAAAAGTATAAAACACAATGTAATAATATGTGACATAGGGAGAGGAGAAGTTCCACACGTTTTACCACTTTTGAAGATGTTAGCAGACAGGGCTAAAGACTAGCAACCAAGGCCGACGGGTGGAAGCCCGTAGACAAAGCCAATGGCTGGAGGCAAACAGCAGGTCGATGGAAGGCTAGTAGGCAGGTCGATGGTGGAAGGCTGGTAGGCAGGTCTATGGTGGAAGGCTGGTAGGCAGGTTGATGTGGAAGGCTAGCAGGCAGGCCGATGGTGGAAGGCTAGCAGGCAGGTCGATGGTGGAAGGCTGGTAGGCAGGTTGATGTGGAAGGCTAGCAGGCAGGTCGATGGTGGAAGGCTAGGAGGCTGGTCGATGGTGGAAGGCTCGTGGCGCGGTTAGTAGAGTGGCCATGCCTGAGGGTTCCTGGTTCAATCCCCACCTTCTACCAACCTAGTCACGTCTGTTGTGTCCTTGAGCAGGACACTTCACCCTTGCTCCTGATGGGTCGTGGTAAGCGCCTTGCATGGCAGATCCCGCCATTAGTGTGTAAATGAGTGAATGAGACGGGATGAGTTGGCTAAGTACAAAAATGAGTCGAAATTTTTGAATGAAAGAAACTGCTGTTCTAAATGTGTCCTCTAGATGTAGCAATAGCAATTCTTTGTATCTTTGTAGATGATGCTACATATGTAAAACACAACTAAAACACATGATTTTAGCGCACCAGTCGGGGAAAATGAGCAAACTACATCAATAACATCCTGTAGTTTGATTTTGATATTATTTATTTATCTTGATTGACTGAAAATGAACACCAATGAGTTGACTGATGAACATTATCACATAATTGATTCTGAAAGTTTAAAAAAGGACAACTAAAGATAGAATACTATTGTATGTAAAAAAAACAACAACATGATTTGTACATTTTCAGAATGTGTTTGTTCTATTTTTAAACAAAGAAAACAATCTGCAATTGTCTTTTATTTTTTACGTTATCTTGCCGTGATTTTACCAGTCCGGCCAACCTGGAGTAGATCTTCCTCCACGTGGCCCCCCATCTAAAATTAGTTTAAACACCCCTGGCCGAGATCTTCCTGCAAAAAGCAGATACGAGAAAAAAATCTAATTATGAAACGGAATAGATCCCTAAATATTTGTTGAGTAATATCAAGGATTATCCGTCGGTGGCGTTCCCAGACATGTGGAACTATCTTGAGTTCCAGATGTCGTTCTACACCACAAATTGTGGTTAAGTTTAGAGATAAAGTTTAGGTGTCATAGACCGTATACAGAATACAATATTTACACACTTTGTATCAGTGAGTGTAAAGTTAAGAATGCCTCAATCAATGCTGCCTTGTACTTATAAAAAAAAACTTGCTCCTCATCAAATTTCCAAGTCTGTTTTTGTACTCACTTTTGAATGAATTTTAGTAGCTGGGACAAAAGGAAGTATTTCCGTGTTTGTATTGGTTGTTTTGTTACACTCATTTAACACAACACACAAAAGAACACAAATAATGTCATTGTGTTAACAGTGTCAGTCCAAAACTATTTATATTCTCTCTTTATCTTATTTACTTATTTACCCAACAGACGTTCAACAGCCCCTTCACATTAAAGAGGAAGAGGATGATCCACAGCCCACCCACATTAAAGAGGAAGAGGAGGATCCACACATGAAAGAGGAAGAGGGGGGAGAGTGTGTTGTAGGGCAGGAGGAGGATGATGTCAGCAAGTTTCCACTGACTGTTGTCTCTGTGAAGACTGAAGAGCATGAAGACAAAGCACCTGAGTCCTCACAGCTTCATCACAGTCCAAGTAAGCACATATCATTTTATTCTCAGGGCATTCAATCCATCACAACTGGACTGTTCACTTTGTCTTAGAAGACTCATCCAAGTAGGCTTCATCACTTCATGCTCATACACTTCAAGTCTTAAATCTAATCATTGGAATTTAGAGGGGAACTGCACTTTTTGGGAATTTTTCTATTGTTCACAATCTTTATAAAAGACATGATGGTGGATATATATTAAAAAAAAATCGCATTCTAAGTAGGGCTGGGCGATATGGCCTTTTATTAAAATCTCTATTTTTAGTCCATGTCACGATACACCATATATATGTGTACATTTTTCCTTAGCCTTGAATGAACACTTGATGCATATAATCACAGCAGTATGATGATTCTATGTGTCTACTTTAAAACATTCTTCTTCATACTGCATTAATATATGCTACTTTTAAACTTTCATGCAGAGAGGGAACCACAACTAAGTCAATTTAGCAAAAGTGTATTTATTAAACAGTTATTAAGCAGTGGTACAAACATTCATGTCATTTCAAAACAGAAAGTGCAAGATTGTCAGACATTAAAACAAGCTATTAGTGCACTTTTGTGCATGATGTCACTAAGATGACATATCAAAACAACACTAAATTAAAGTACACTTTCTGTACAGAATGCCACTACAATGGTTTAAAACAAATAAAGTACACTTTTGTGCATGATGTCAAGATAATTCAATAAGTGTCAAATTAAAAAAAAAGAGCTGCATAATAGGAAATCAAATAGTGTATGTCCTTCACTATGTGGTAGGTTCCTGCAGACGTTATGTCCTTCTGCTGTTGACTATTTGTTTCATACGGTGTTGATGTGGAAATGGTTGCTTGGGCATTTTGTGGGTGTGGCACTGAACGGAGATGTTGACATGCAGAGTTTCAAGCACTCTTCATTCTCTAGCGGGTGACATTTCAAATGATGCTACATTAGCAGTGCTGCTACTTTTTGTAGCAACGCTTTTGCCGCATACTTGTTCACTATCTACCAGCTTGAAGCCAAACCACCGCCAGACGATGGGCCCCCTGCTGTTTGTCTTGGGAATGAATTATTCCTTCGTTACCAGATCGGCACCTTCTTTCTCTCGTATTACCACTAGCACCACAGCTAACGTTACCATGCCGCTACCTGTCTGCTCCGTGAGAGCGTATGACGTTGCACACGTGACAGTATGTGACGTATGTAAGAAGGTGCGCTTGTTTTATGTCTCTGTGAGAAGGAGAGACAAGAAAGAGTGAGAAGAGCCTGTAGTGTAATGCCTGCAGCTAAAAGCAACTGTGTGAGAACGTATACTCCAATATCACCATATAGTCTTTTTCTATATCGCACAGAGACAAACCCACGATATATCCAGTATATTCCATATATTACCCAGCCCTAATTCTAACTCATAAATGTAAATAAAAGTCCACTTGCAATGGAGCCAATGGGAGGTCCTCTATAACCATCCAAAATACACCAACAATACTCCATTTGCATTTTGTGGCTTGAATGTCCACCAAGTGTTAGTTGAGTTGAGTTTATTTGGAACATGCAAGCATACAACATGATACATCACACATGCATGCATACAACATGATACATCACACATGCATGCATACAACATGATACATCACACATGTATGCATACAACACATGATACATCACACATGCATGCATACAACATGATACATCACACATGCATGCATACAACATGATACATCACACATGCATGCATACAACATGATACATCACACATGCATGCATACAATATGATACATCACACATGCATGCATACAATATGATACGTCACACATGCATGCATACAACATGATACATCACACATGCATGCATACAACATGATACATCACACATGCATGCATACAACATGATACATCACACATGCATGCATACAATATGATACATCACACATGCATGCATACAATATGATACGTCACACATGCATGCATACAACATGATACGTCACACATGCAAGCATACAACATGATACATCACACATGCATGCATACAACATGATGCATCACACATGCATGCATACAACATGATACATCACACATGCATGCATACAACATGATACATCACACATGCATGCATACAACATGATACATCACACATGCATGCATACAACATGATACATCACACATGCATGCATACAACATGATACATCACACATGCATGCATACAACATGATACATCACACATGCATGCATACAACATGATACATCACACATGCATGTATACAACATGATACATCACAATTTCCAGTTTGTCTTTTCAACATGTTGGAAAAGGAGTAGGAAGAAGCAGAGCTTATTTAATCCTACCACTTTTCTTTTACATAACACTTGCTAAAACTTTTGTTCACTTCCTGTTCTCAATGTATTCACAATATACTCCATAAGTAATCACAATAAAAATAGATGCATAATAATGAGTGAAGTAAGTTATATTTCATATGGTGAGATGAGTAAGATGATGTAGAAAATGAATGATGGATGAAATAAATTGAGAATGTTTATCTTCTTCTTTGTACTTTGTAAACACTTTAAGTGTGAAGAGTTTCTTGAAGTGGATCATATTAGTACATTGTTTGATTGCTTTGCTTCATCCATTCCATCATTTAATTCCACATACTGATATACTGAAGGTCTTAAGTGTTGTACGTGCATACAAATGTTTTAAATTACATTTTTCTCTGAGATTATATTTCTCCTCTTTTGTTGAGAATTGTTGTACATTCTTGGCTAGCAGGTTATAGTTTGCTTTGTGTATCATTTTAGCTGTTTGCAAATTCACTATGTGGTGGAATTTCAGTATTTGTGATTCAATAAATAAAGTGTTTGTATGTTGTCTATATCCAACATGATGTATTATTATAACTGATCTTTTTTGTAACACAGTTAATGAATGAAGTGTACTTTTGTAGTTATTTCCCATATTTCTACACAATAAGTCGGATATGTAACACTAGTGAGCAGTAGAGAATATGAAGTCATTTTTGGTCTACAACATGTCTTGCTGTATTCATTATTGACGTGTTTCTTGCTACTTTATGTTGTATATTTTTTACATGAGATTTCCAGTTCAATTTATCATCAATTATTATACCTAGACATTTGGTTTCATTTACCGTATTTTTTGGAGTATACGTCGCTCGGGAGTATAAGTCGCACTGGCCGAAAATGCATAATAAAGAAGGAAAAAAACATATATAAGTCGCACTGGAGTATAAGTCGCATTTTTGGGGGAAATGTATTTGATAAAAGCCAACACCAAGAATAGACATTTGAAAGGCAATTTAAAATAAATAAAGAATAGTGAACAACAGGCTGAATAAGTGTACGTTATATGAGGCATAAATAACCAACTGGTATGTTAACGTAACATATTATGGTAAGAGTCATTCAAAAAACTATAACATATAGAACATGCTATACGTTTACCAAACAATCTGTCACTCCTAATCGCTAAATCCCATGAAATCTTATACGTCTAGTCTCTTATGTGAATGAGCTAAATAATATTATTTGATATTTTACGGTAATGTGTTAATAATTTCACACATAAGTCGCTCCTGAGTATAAGTCGCACCCTCGGCCAAACTATGAAAAAAAATACGACTTATAGTCCGAAAAATACGGTACTCTTTCAATTTCTATTCCGTCTATTTGTGTTTGACTTTCTCTTCTACTGTTACCAATTAGCATTATTTTACTTTTATTGAGATTCAAAGATTGTCAAAGCATCTTTTTAATGTGTTCATTTCTTCTGTTATTATTTGTATTATCTTCTGTGTGTTCTCTCCTGAACAAAACACTGTTATATCATCTGCAAATAATACCAACTTTAAATCTTTTGTAACTTTACAAATGTCATCTATATAGAGATTGAATAATTAAGGTCCTAGTATTGATTTCTGAGGTACACCACAGGATATATTTAGTGTTGTAGAAGTGTGTTGGCCTAGCTTCACGTATTGTTTCCTGTTGGTTATATAACTTCTTATCCAGTTTAAAGGGGAACATTATCACAATTTCAGAAGGGTTGAAACCATTAAACCATATGCTCTCAAGCTCTGGAACGACCTACCCCTGAGTGTTAGACAAGCCTCCTCTCTTCCTGTTTTTAAATCTCTCTTAAAAACATACTTTTATTCCATGGCTTTTAACACTGAGTGATATCCATCCTGCAATGGCGCCCCATAATACACCTGCTGTGATCCTGTTTTTATGTTTTTATGTTTTTATTAATTCTATTTTAATTATTTATTTTTTATCGTGTTCTGTTTGTGTTGTGTTGTGTTTGCTCGGTACTCGTTTTATCTTTTAACCTGCTCATTGTACAGCACTTTGGCTACCCCTGTGGTAAATTTTAAATGTGCTTTATAAATAAAGTTGATTTGATTTGATTTGATTTAAAAATCAGTTCCCAGTGGCTTTTTTGAATTTTCGAAGTTTTTTTTCAAAATTTTACCCATCACGCAATATCCCTAAAAAACCTTCAAAGTGCCTGATTTTAACCATCGTTATATACACCCGTCCATTTTCCTGTGACGTCACATAGTGAAGCCAACACAAACAAACATGGCGGAAAGAACAGCAAGCTATAGCGACATTAGCTCGGATTCAGACTCTGATTTCAGCAGCTTAAGCGATTCAACAGATTACGCATGTATTGAAACGGATGGTTGTAGTGTGGAGGCAGGTAGCGAAAACGAAATTGAAGAAGAAACTGAAGCTATTGAGCCAAATCGGTTTGAACCGTATGCAAGCGAAACCGACGAAAACGACACGACAGCCAGCGACACGGGAGAAAGCGAGGACAAATTCGGCGATCGCCTTCTAACCAACGATTGGTATGTGTTTGTTTGGCATTAAAGGAAACTAACAACTATGAACTAGGTTTACAGCATATGAAATACATTTGGCAACAACATGCACTTTGAGAGTGCAGACAGCCCAATTTTCATCAATTAATATATTCTGTAGACATACCCTCTGTCCAGTTTTAGAGTTGATGTCAGCAGGCCAGGGAAGCTAGGGTCGATATTCTTCTCTTGATCATCTTCGGTGGCATAAGAGATGGTGTGAGCCAAGACATCCAGGGGGTTTAGCTCGCTCGTCTGCGGGAACAAACTGCCGCCATTGCTTGCCGTGCTACCGAGGTCCTTTGTCCCTGAATTGCTCACACACTCCGGCAGATTCAATGGGGGTCTGGCGGCAGATTTCTTTGACTTTATGGTTGGAAATGCATCTGCTTTGAGTGTCGCAGGATATCCACACATTCTTGCCATCTCTGTCGTAGCATAGCTTTCGTCGGTAAAGTGTGCGGAACAAACATCCAATTTCTTGCCACTTTGGCATCTTTGGGCCACTGGTGCAACTTGAATCCGTCCCTGTTGGTGTTGTTACACCCTCCGACAACACACCGACGAGGCATGATGTCTCCAAGGTACGGAAAACAGTCGAAAAAACGGAAAATATTAGAGCTGATTTGACTCGGTGTTTGAGAAAATGGCGGATTGCTTCCCGATGTGACGTCACGTTGTGACGTCATCGCTCCGAGAGCGAATAATAGAATGGCGTTTAATTCGCCAAAATTCACCCATTTAGAGTTCGGAAATCGGTCAAAAAAAAATATGGTCTTTTTTCTGCAACATCAAGGTATATATTGACGCTCACATAGGTCTGGTGATAATGTTCCTCTTTAAGACCAACCCTCTGATGCCATATCGTTGTAGTTTTTTGATGAAAATATTGTGATTATTTGTGTCAAATGCTTTAGTTAGATCCAACAACACTGCTGCTGCACATTTTTTTACTATCTATTGCATTGCTCATTTCTTCTGTCATTTCAATTAAAGCCATCAAAGTTGAAATATTAGCTGTGTATCCATATTGGTTCTCTTCTAGTATTCTATGTTTGTTTGTGAAACTCTCTAATCTGTTATTGGACACTTTTTCAATGATTTTAGAAAACTGTGGAAGTAAAGAAACAGGTCTATAATTTGTAAATTGGTGTTTGTCTCCAGTCTTATAAATTGGTGCAACTTTAGCTATTTTCATTTAGTTTGGGTATTTGAAATGATAGGTTACTAATATACATGAATGGTCCTGAGATCTCTTCTAGAACCTTTTTTATGGTTTCCATATCAATTCCATTACAATCAGTTGAAGTCTTAGATTACAGGATTATAACTATTTCCTCCTGTGTCACATTACTGAGGAACATGGAGTTGGGATTTGGCTCTATGGTTTCATTATAGTCCTCAATTGAAACTGGGTCTGGAATCCTTTCTTCCAATTTTACAAAGTAATTATTGAAGCTTTCAACTACTTCCTTCATGTTGTCATTATTTGTGTTTCCGTCTAAGAAGTATTGGGGGTAATCCCCCCAAATATAAGCTTTGGCTTCAGCCTATTCCTTTTTCCGTCATTCTTTTTCTTTTCTTTTTGTGTGTAAATGTGTATGATTGTTAAATATGTATCATCTGTACTGTTAAACTGGTCACACAGAATGGTTGATGGTTGATTATATGATGGAAATAAACTTATTTCATTCAAATAAACATATGGGACGCAGGTTGTCTTACGTCAGCACCAGAAGTGGTCAAATCAGCTGCTCACCTGGCAGGTTTTTTGGGGATGAATAGAGAAGTCCTTCTTTAGCTGCCGTCTTGTTTTATCATATATTGCTGCCTTTGCACCTGTCAATGTTCACTTTTGTATGCACATTAAATCAACAACAAATCTTGACTTTGGAGCAATGTTCACAGACTCTAGTATTAGATGCAATGTTATTGGGACCATGATTTATGTCATCACTTGTTCACACCTCCTCATATGGAAGATACTTTTCCTTCTTCATGTCTCAAGAACACACACACACACACACACACACACACACACACACACATTATTGTATGTGTGACCTTCTTGACAACCTCTGAAAAAGGATCAGCATTTTTAAATATATAAAGATTTATATTTACAACATTAATAATATCTACATACTATGCAAATATAAAAAAGGTAAGCTTTTTGTAAATTTGTTTTGGATTTAGTGTTTTGTAATTGGTTTTCAATCTTCATTATTTAATTCAAGTTATTACGATCTCTCTCTCTCTCTCTCTCTCTCTCTCTCTCTCTCTCTCTCTCTCTCTCTCTCTCTATATATATATATATATATATATATATATATATATATATATATATATATATATATATATATATACATTGTTTTGATTCATTTCAATATCTTACATACACTTGTTATTACATATGTTGACCAGATGTTGAGATATTTGCTGGGAGTCCATATTGGTTCTCCACCAGCGTCCCACTTTTGTTGATCAAATCAAATCAACTTTATTTATAGAGCACATTTAAAATTTACCACAGGGGTAGCCAAAGTGCTGTACAATGAGCAGGTTAAAAGATAAAACGAGTACCGAGCAAACACAACACAACACAAACAGAACACGATAAAAAATAAATAATTAAAATAGAATTAATAAAAACATAAAAACAGGTTCACAGCAGGTGTATTATGGGGCGCCATTGCAGGATGGATATCACTCAGTGTTAAAAGCCATGGAATAAAAGTATGTTTTTAAGAGAGATTTAAAAACAGGAAGAGAGGAGGCTTGTCTAACACTCAGGGGTAGGTCGTTCCAGAGCTTGGGAGCAGCAACGGCGAAAGCTCTGTCACCTCTAAGCTTCAGCCTTGTGTCAGGGACCGTCAACAGCAGCTGATCGGCTGATCTTAAGGATCGGGTGGGGCAGTAAGGCTGAAGGAGGTCGGAGAGATAGGTTGGCGCGAGGTTGTTTAAACATTTAAAAACAAATAAAAGGAGTTTAAAATGTATTCGGTAACGCACAGGGAGCCAGTGAAGGGACGCTAAAATAGGGGTGATGTGCTCACGTCTGCGGGTCTGTGTTAGCAGACGAGCAGCAGAGTTCTGCACGAGCTGCAGGCGGGCGAGGGAGGCCTGGCTAATGCCAACATACAGGGCATTACAATAATCAAGACGAGTCGAGATAAAAGCGTGGATTAATTTCTCAAGATCATGTCTTGATAGAAGCGGTTTCACTTTCGCTATTTGGCGTAATTGATAAAAGCTTTTTTGAACGACGCTGCTGATTTGTTTTTCGAATTTAAAATCTGAGTCAAACTTTACCCCCAGGTTTGTGACAGAGTCGCTGAGATACGGGGTCAGAGTGCCGAGGTCAACGTTGGGGGAGGGAGAGCGACTTGGACCGAACAACATAACTTCTGTTTTATCTTCATTTAGGCTCAGGAAGTTAGCTGAAAGCCAGACTTTGATGTCGTGCAGGCAGTCAATAAGACGTTGAACCGTGTTATTTTGTGCCATGGGAAAATAAATCTGGCAATCATCGGCATAAAAATGAAATGCAATACTGTACTAAATAAATCTAATCAGCTATTGAATAGTTTTTCCATGATTTTGGAGAATGGTGGAAGTAATGAAACTGGTGTGTAGTTAGTAAACTGGTGTATGTCTCTATTCTTAGAAATTGGTACGACTTTTGCTGTTTTCATTTTGTCAGGGAATTTGCCGGTTAGAAATGATACGTTGCTGATATATGTCAGAGGTTCTGAAATGTCTTCTATAACCTTTTTTATGGTTACCATATCTATTCCATGACAGTCGGTTGAGGTCTTGGATTTACAATGTTTTACAATTTTGATTATTTCTTCTTTTGTCACGTTCTTAAGAAACATGGAATTGGGATTTCTGTCTATGAGCTCACTCAGGTCCTCAACTGATCCATCATCTGCATTTGGAAATCTTTGTTCCACATTTTTTACGATATTAACAAAGTAATCATTAAAACGTTCAACTATTTGGTTCATATTGTCATTTTTTGTATTTCCATGTAGAAAGTACTGGGGGTAATCTTTCTTAGCAGCATTTTTAATGATGCTATTTAGGATGCCCCATGTTGCTCTCATGTTGTTTCTGTTCTTCTTTAATAATTGTCTGTAGTATTCCTTCTTACATGTTCCTAGTATACCAATTAGCTTGTTTTTATATTTCTTATACTTATTTTCTGCCTCTATAGATGTCTGTGTTATTAATATTCCATATAATGTCTTTTTTTTGTGACAAGCATTTTTCAGTCCTTTTGTCATCCATGGTTGGTTGTTTTTCTTTTGCTTCTTACTAACTTCTTTCCATGGACAACATAAACATCGATATTATGCATGTGGGCCAATATATATATATATATATATATATATATATATATAAATGCTGTTAAATGTAGCTTTGATGTGGCAAGCTACTTTTGCAGTGTAGCTTGTAGTGTAGCGTGCTACAATTCTCTGAGGATAGCTTAGCTCCATTTAATTGAGAGTAACTTGTAGCTTAGCTTACTACATTGTCCAGGTAGCTTGCCCATCACTGTCTATTTGGCCTAGCTCACATGTCAATAGTTTGAATACTGCAAACTTCAATACAGTAACACCTCATTTGTTCTGCAGACGTCCAGCGGGTGTCAGCGGGGAGTCATGAAGAGGAGTGGCACACCAGTGTGGGACAGAAGGAGCTACAGGCCCCCTCCCACATTAAAGAGGAGCAGCTTCATGATGAAGATGAAGCTCAGTCCTTACAGCTTCATCACAGTCAAAGTGAGGAGAACAGAGGGGCAGAGCTTGTAAGTCAACACATCACAGAAGCTGATGGAGAGCATTGTGAAGATATCAAGTCAGAACCAGACAGCATCTTTGCTCCACTGTCAGACATGGACCACATGATGTCACACTCTTCTGATCACAGTGACCACATCCAAAAACCTTTGGAGAGTAAAAATGACTCTAAAGGTGATACGAGACATCACACTAACAACAAACACTTTGACTGCTCTGATTGTGGGAAATTATTTAGATGGAAGACTGATTTTACAAGACACATGAGAATACATACTAGAGAGAAACCTTTTACTTGCTCTGTTTGTAAGAAGAGTTTCTCCACAAAGCAAAACATGACCACACACATGAGAACACACACTGGAGAGAAACATTTTAGTTGCTCTGTTTGTAAGAAGAGTTTCTCCAGCAAGGAAAACATGACCACACACATGAGAACACACACTGGAAAGAAACCTTTTGCTTGCTCAGCTTGTGCTAAAAGATTCAACACTAAGAATGACATGATATTACACATGAGAACACACACAGGTGAGAAACCTTTTACTTGCTCTGTTTGTAAGAAGAGTTTCTCTAGAAAGCAACACATGACCACACACATGAGAACACACACAGGTGAGAAACCTTTTACTTGCTCTGTTTGTAAGAATAATTTCTCTAGAAAGCAACACATGACCAGACACATGAGAACACACACAGGAGAGAAACCTTTTTCTTGCTCAGCTTGTGCTAAAAGATTCAACACTAAGAATTACATGATATTACACATGAGAACACACACAGGTGAGAAACCCTTTACTTGCTCTGTTTGTAAGAAGAGTTTCTCCAGAAAGGAACACATGACCATACACATGAGAACACACACTGGAGAGAAACCTTTTGCTTGCTCAGCTTGTGCTAAAAGATTCAACACTAAGAAGAAAATTGTATTACACATGAGAACACACACTGGAGAGAAACCTTTTGCTTGCTCAGTGTTAGAATAATTATGTATATATTAACACACTAACTTTAGTATGCTTAAAGTTTGTCGCTTTAGTTATTAGTTATTGTGCTCAAGTTAGACTTTTCTATTTTGTGCAAGGACAAAAACTTCTTGTCTGAGGGGTGGCCTCAGCCCCAGATGTTTTCTTTGTTTTAGCCCGCTAACAGCCAAGGACTTCAAGGACCTCAACGAAGATAAGACGACAGCACGCAGACGAAGCAGAGACTTTAAGGACCTCAATGAAGATAAGATGACAACACGCAGACGAAGCGGAGACAAGGCGAAATCACAAGGCCCCCACCACATTCTGTCACGTATTGTGCGTCCTGGACCTGCTTTGCATAATATATGTGACCACTCCTTTTAGAGGCGGCCTCAGTGATGTTGACTGTGGAACTCTTGAATAAATAGAGGGACGCGGGAGCTGAACCTTAGAGCGTAGGGCGAGACTGTGACTACATGTGCAGCTCCATGTGTTCTCCTCATGAGCTAAATTGAACTCTGTCTATGCATAATTCCTTGCTTCTTGTCTGATTAATAGGTGTCATCAGTGTTTGAACCTGACACTCAGGTCGTGCTTAAAGATTTAACACGAAGAAGGAAATTATATTACACATGATAACACACACAGGTGAGAAACCTTTTACTTGCTCCGTTTGTAAGAAGAGTTTCTCCAGAAAGCAAAACATGACCACACACATGAGAACACACACTGGAGAGAAATCGTTTAGTTGCACTGTGTGTGATAAGATGTTCAGGTATAAGTATCAGGCCAGTAGACACAAGTGTGTAACAGTCATGGAAGCCGCAGGGATTTAAAAACACTTAAAGGCCTACTGAAATGAAATTTTCTTATTTAAACGGGGATAGCAGATCCATTCTATGTGTCATACTTGATCATTTCGCGATATTGCCATATTTTTGCTGAAAGGATTTAGTAGAGAACATCGACGATAAAGTTCGCAACTTTTGGTTGCTGATAAAAAAAGCCTTGCCTGTGCCGGAAGTTGCGTGACGTCACAGGTTGAAAGTCTCCTCACATCTGCACATTGTTTACACCAGCAGCGAGAGCAATTTGGACTGAGAAAGCGACGATTACCCCATTAATTTGAGCCAGGATGAAAGATTCTTGGATGAGGAAAGTGAGAGTGAAGTATTAGAGTGCAGTGCAGGACGCATCTTTTTTCGCTCTGACCGTAACTTAGGTACAAGGGCTCATTGGATTCCACACTTTCTCCTTTTTCTATTGTGGATTTGTATTTTAAACCACCTCGGATACTATATCCTCTTGAAAATGAGAGTCGAGAACACGAAATGGACATTCACAGTGACTTTTATCTCCACGACAATACATCGGTGAAGCACTTTAGCTACGGAGCTAACGTGATAGCATCGTGCTTAAATGCGGATAGAAACAGAAGAAATAAGCCCCTGACTGAAAGGATAGACAGAAGATCAACAATACTACCAAACTCTGGACCTGTAACCACACGGTTAATGCTGTCCAGCCTGGCGAAGCCTAGCAATGCTGTTGCCAACGACGCCATTGAAGCTAACTTAGCTACGGGACCTCGACAGAGCTATGCTAAAAACATTAGCTCTCCACCTACGCCAGCTCTCATCTGCTCATCAACACCCGTGCTCACCTGCGTTCCAGCGATCGACGGCGCGACGAAGGACTTCACCCGATCATCGATGCGGTCGGCGGCCCGGAGACGGAGGAAGTCAACCCAGACAGGTGAGGACAGCGGCGCGGCGGCGGACGGCGTTGTAGCTTTCGACGACACCCCGGCCGCCATCAGAGTCGGCAAGAAACATATATTTCCCCAAAGTTACGTACGTGACAAGCACATAGCGGCACGCACGTACGGGCAAGTGATCAAATGTTTGGAAGCCAAAGCTGTACTCATGGTAGCGCGTCTGCTATCCAACTCAAAGTCCTCCTGGTTGTGTTGCTGCAGCCGCCGCTAATACACGATCCCACCTACAGCTTTCTTCTTTGCTGTCTCCATTGTTCATTAAACAAATTTCAAAAGATTCACCAACACAGATGTCCAGAATACTGTGGAATTATGTGGTGAAAACAGACGACTTAAACTGGCCACCGTGCTAATCCAAAATGTCTGCTTCAACCCGTGACGTCACGCGCAAACGTCATCATACCGAGACGCACTGGCTGAGGCTCGCAGTAATCCCGCCTCCTTGTGCTGGATGCCGTAGAATGCACCCCCTGACGGGAGTGTTGTATCAACTAAAGCCCACACTTAAACTTTCCACGTGCAAGATTGAATCTATTTAAAAAAGTTATTTAATAAGAAGCCAAAAAGTGCAAAAACAATAATGTTCGTGTTGGAGGAGCCGTGAACGACTGCAGGGACACAACATTAGGTACACCTGCAGACTGCAGCACGGATTTCTTATTTCGTTCATTCACAACTCCTCCAACACGAACATTTTTGTTTTTGCACTTTTTGGCTTCTTATTAAATAACTTTTGTAACCTATTTTTATGGGCTTTCCTCTTTGTGATTTTCCTGTTATACGCTGTTATGCAGTATATGCCTTGAGCTCTTATTTTGAAGGCGCTAAGAGCGGAAGTGATGACACGGAGTGGAGCGGAGGTTTTTGAAAGAAGGTAATTAAAGTGGTCCTCGTGTAAACTGGAGCATCCGTGTTTGTTATTTTGTAGTTTCATACAGTATAGGCGACATTTATAAACCCTCGGTTACACTTTTTTAAATAGATTCAATCTTGCACGTGGAAAGTTTAAGTGAGGGCTTTAGTTGATATAACACTCCCGTCAGGGGGTGCATTATCCGGCGCAACAGCGGCGCATGGACTTCATTTATAAGTAAAGGTAAGACCATAATAATGTTTTTTTAATTAAATGTGCTTTTTTGTGTGCTACAGTTTGTTTGTGTAAAGTTAAAGTTAAGTTAAAGTAGCAATGATTGTCACACACACACTAGGTGTAATGAATTTGACCCATCCCCTTGATCACCTCCTAGGAGGTGAGGGGAGCAGTGGGCAGCAGCGGCGCCACGCCCGGGAATATTTTTTGGTGACTTAACCCCCAATTCCAACCCTTGATGCTGAGTGCCAAGCAGGGAAGAATGCTGGTATGAGCTTTTAAACATAACCCGTTAACTGCTGCCAATCAAATGGTGAATAAGATACTCTTTAGGGTTCATATGTTTGTAAATCTGACTGTGATGAAGTCAGTGCCTCACCAGCCATCAACCTCACCGCATGCCACTGGTATTTATAAATGGTAGATTTATATAGGCAAGTAAGGTAAAGTTTTGTACCTGAGAAGTTTGGGCTATCTTGCTTCTGCAGCCTTCATCAGAGGTGTCACGTGATGTTAGCGTGACGTGTTATATGTATTGTTCCATCCCACCTGAAGTGGTGTCCCCTGGTGTGCGTCGGGGGTAGGGCGGGCCGCCCCCTGTTGTCTGGATGTCTGGATGTGTCCCAGGTGTGGGATAGTTGGTAACTTGTCAGGTACAAAACTTTACCTTACTAGCCTATATAAATCAACCATTTATAAATTTAAAAAGTTGTTGATGCATATTAAAACTTTGTTCAACTCTGGACGCTGCAGGTCTCCTGTGACGTCTGTGATCAGCGGAACCGCTAGGAAGTGACTTCCACAGTTTAATAACTGAGGAAATATGTCCCTGGACACATGAGGACTTTGAATATGACCAATGTATGATCCTGTAATTACTTGGTATCGGATCCATACCTAAATGGGTGGTATCATCCAAAACTAATGTAAAGTATCAAAGAAGAGAAGAATAAGTGATTATTACATTTTAACAGAAGTGTAGATAGAACATGTTAAAGGGGAACATTATCACAATTTCAGAAGGGTTAAAACCATTAAAAATCAGTTCCCAGTGGCTTATTTTATTTTTTGAAGTTTTTTTCAAAATTTTACCCATTACGCAATATCCCTAAAAAAAGCTTCAAAGTGCCTGATTTTAACCATCGTTATATACACCCGTCCATTTTCCTGTGACGTCACATAGTGATGCCAACACAAACAAACATGGCGGATAGAACAGCAAGCTATAGCGACATTAGCTCAGATTCAGACTCGGATTTCAGCGGCTTAACACTGTCTGATAAGATAATTACTAACAACTATCAACTAGGTTTACAGCATATGAAATACATTTGGCAACAACATGCACTTTGAGAGTGCAGACAGCCCATTTCAGGCGCGCTAAGAACATATATTTTTCCACGATTTCAGCAATCAGGTTATCCATCCATCCATTTCCTACCGCTTATGCCCTTCGGGGTCGTGGGGGGCGCTGGAGCCTATCTCAGCTACAATCGGGCGGAAGGCGGTGTACACCCTGGACAAGTCGCCACCTCATCGCAGGGCCAACACAGATATACAGACAACATTCACATTCACACACTAGGGACCATTTAGTGTTGCCAATCAACCTATCCCCAGGTGCATGTCTTTGAAGGTGGGAGGGGCCTATCCCCAGGTGCATGTCTTTGGAGGTGGGAGGAAGCCGGAGTACCCGGAGGGAACCCACGCAGTCACGGGGAGAACATGCAAACTCCACACAGAAAGATCCCGAGCCTGGGATTGAACCCCAGACTACTCAGCACCTTCGTATTGTGAGGCAGACGCACTTACCCCTCTGCCAACGTGCTGCCGCACTCAAGTTAACCATACCTAAATAGACACAAAATACTGCATTACACAAGACTACCCGAATGTACTCGAATGATTGAAAAAAAAAATGCTTTTAAGCTAAATTATTGGTAAACACAGTTTATGTATAATAATTTACGTAAAACCGCGAGTAATGACTAAAGTTTTCATCAATTAATATATTCTGTAGACATACCCTCATCCGCTCTCTTTTCCTGAAAGCTGATCCGTCCAGTTTTGGAGTTGATGTCAGCAGGCCAGGGAAGCTAGGGTCGATATTCTTCTCTTGATCATCTTCGGTGGCATAAGGGACGGTGTGAGCCAAGACATCCAGGGGGTTTAGCTCGCTCGTCTGCGGGAACAAACTGCTTGCCGTGCTACCGAGGTCTTTTGTCCCTGAATTGCTCACACACTCCGGCAGATTCAATGGGGGTCTGGCGACAGATTTCTTTGACTTTATCGCTGGAAATGCATCTGCTTTGAGTGTCGCAGGATATCCACACATTCTTGCCATCTCTGTCGTAGCATAGCTTTCGTCGGTAAAGTGTGCGGAACAAACGACTGACCATTTCGTCGGCTTTCCCCACAGCCTCGTATTTTGAACAAATTTCGTCCAGTTTCTTGCCACTTTCGCATCTTTGGGCCATTGGTGCAACTTGAATCCGTCCCTATTCGTGTTGTTACACCCTCCGACAACACACCGACGAAAGTGAGAAAATGGCGAATTGCTTCCCGATGTGACGTCACGTTGTGACGTCATTGCTCCGAGAGGGAATATTAGAAAGGCGTTTAATTCGCCAAAATTCACCCATTTAGAGTTCGGAAATCGGTTAAAAAAATATATGGTCTTTTTTCTGCAACATCAAGGTATATATTGACGCTTACATAGGTCTGGTGATAATGTACCCCTTTAATAAAAATAAAAAACTTCAAATAATAATTAAAAAAACAAAAAAAACGATACCAATAATAAAAAAAGCGATACTGATAACTTCCAATATTACATTTTAAAGCATTTATTGGCCGATAATATCGGCATGGCGTAGTGGGTAGCGCAACCGTGCCAGAAACCTGAGGGTTGCAGGTTCGCTCCCCGCCTTTTACCATCCAAAAATCACTGCCGTTGTGTCCTTGGGCGGGGCACTTCACCCTTTGCCCCCGGTGCCACTCACACCGGTGAATTGAATGATGAATGATAGGTGGTGGTCAGAGGGGCCGTTGGCGCAAATTGCAGCCATGCTTCCGTCAGTCTACCCCAGGGCAGCTGTGGCTATGAAAGTAGCTTACCACCACCAGGTGTGAATAAATGATGGGTTCTACATGTAAAGCGACTTTGGGTAATGTCGGAGGCAGATATTTACATATATCCGTTTTTAAGTGTTACTTCTTTTGATTTCATAATCATATTACAAAACAGCTAGTGTTTTTCTTCCAATTGTGGTCTTTTGGTTGTCTGCAAATACTGTGTGCTAAACCTTGAGTGAGGAATGTAAGAAAGAGAGATACTCCTTTCTCTTATCTAGCCTTATGTCCAGGTGCGGAGGGCAATGGGCATGTGTTTTGGCTGGAGGGACATGACTGCGAGGGTGGGAGGGAGAGAGACTTGATAGGGGAGAGGGTTTTTCATGGGAGGGGGGCAGACCATCTTGGCGGCGCGATTGAATGTTCTATGCTGGACTGGTCTCAATGTATTTACAAAGCTTTGCAAATATATTACAAAATACCTATTCTGTCTCTGGTGGTTTTTCTACTCAGCTTTAAGTGTCGTAAAGAGCTTGGGAGCGACTTGTGACTTGAATTCCCTGGGAGGAACAACTGGTCCAAACGCAACAGTACTTAGAAAAGCGCTATATAAATCTCAGGTATTATTATTATTATTATTATTGGACATCTCTACCTTTGTACTTTGCTCGGAGTTCCAATACAAGTGTGTGACATATCAGTACATTTGGACACACCTTCTCATTCATGACTATTTGCATTGTAGATTGTCATCAAAACTATGAATGAACACAAAAAAAAGTGAAAAAACTGAAGACATGTTTTATATTGTAGTTTCTTCAAAATAGCCACCCTTGCTCTGATTAATGCTTTGCACACTCTTGGCATTCTCTCCATGAGCTTCAAGAGGTAGTCACCTGAAATGGTTTTCCAACAGTCTTGAAGGAGTTAGCTCATGGAGAGAATGCCAGGAGTGTGCAAAACAGTAAGCAGAGCAAATGGTGGCTATTTTGAAGAAACTAGAATATAAAACATGTTTTCAGTTATTTTTTTGTCAAGTACATAACTCCACATGTGTTCATTCATAGTGTTGATGTGACAATCTACAATGTAAATAGTCAGGAGACGCTGTGTCCAAACTTTTGGCCTGTACTGTAGACCAGTGGTCCCCAACCACCGGGCCGCGGCCCGCTACCGGTCTGTGGATTGATTGGTACCGGGCCGCACAAGAAATAATTAGTTATTTCCGTTTTATTTATTATCTGAGCCTGAACGATTTTTTTTTTAGTATTTTATTTTGAAAAATGACCGGATTCTCTGGGTTATATATTGGTCACTTGAGCGGCAAAATGTAACCCTGCTAGGAAAATTAGCAAAAAAACAGACATTTGGAAAGTTTCTTTGTGAAGGGGAAAAGGCTTTGGGAAGAGAGAGAAGAACAGCCTACGACTTCCAACAAAAGAAAGCTTTTAACAGACAATAGCAGAAGTCCTACTTGGAATATGGATTTATGGCAACAGGTGATTCCCCCGCACTCTGCATAATATGTGGCCAGCAGCTCTCTAATGAGGCCATGAAGCCTTCAAAACTGCTTGGCCACTTAGAGACCGAGCACCCTGGATTAAAAGACAAGTATTTTGAAAGAAAAAAGATGAAGATGAAAAAGAGAAGAAATGACCACATCAGTCAATGAGAATCACTGAGAGCATCGTACTTAGTGGCTAATCATATTGCTAAGGCTAAAAAGCCATTCACTATTGGTGAAGAATTGATCCTTCCTGCCGCTAAAGTCAACTTCTAGGAGAGGCTGCTAAGAAGATATCTCTGTCGGCTACACCGTGACTCGGCGCATTGAGGAAATAGCTGAAGACATTGAGACACAATTGTTAGAGAGGATTGCTAATCACCGTGGTAACGCACTCCAGCTTGACCAATCTACAGCGTTACGGTGAGTTCAAACTCTCATTTGTTTTTTATGTTGTATCTGCATTTTATTTTGAAGGCATGTAACCGTTTTTCTTAGCTGCTGAGTGGGAAAAGAAGTTAAAACACAAATGGTAAAAGTTCCGTGACGTGTGCAATTTTTGAGGCATATTTTTCTGAATTCTATTATATTTAAAAAAATATTTAATATACATATTTTCTTCAAAATGCTTTATTCAGCATCAACAGTGCAGTACAACACAGTGTCTAAATAAGCAAGTGCTCACATTTATTTGACATTTTGTCTTGTAAAACAATCCATCCATCCATCCATTTTCTACCACTTATTCCCTTTGGGGTCGCTGGAGCCTATCTCAGCTACAGTTGGGCGGAAGACAGGGTGCACCCTGGACAAGTCGCCACCTCATCACAGGGCCAACACAGATAGACAACATCACACACTAGGGACCATTTAGTGTTGCCAATCAACCTATCCCCAGGTGCATGTCTTTGGAGGTGGGAGGGGCCTATCCCCAGGTGCATGTCTTTGCAGGTGGGAGGGGCCTATCCCCAGGTGCATGTCTTTGGAGGTGGGAGGAAGCCGGAGTACCCGGAGGGAACCCACGCAGTCACGGGGAGAACATGCAAACTCCACACAGAAAGATCCCAAGCCCGGGATTGAACTCAGGACTACTCAGGACCTTTGTATTGTGAGGCACATGCACTAACCCCTCTTCCACCGTGCTGCCCTCTTGTAAAACCTCCCTCACCAAATCTGCCCGCTTACCCCTGACCTTTTCAAAACAAATACATGAAATTAAATTGTTTTTTGTTTTTTTTTCATAAAGAAATACAATCATGTGTGCTTACGGACTGTATCCCTGCACACTGTATTGATCTATATTGATATATAATGTACAAATTGTGTTTTTTATGTTGATTTAATAATTAAAAAAAATAAAAATACTTTTTTTTTTTTAATTTCTTGTGCGGCCCGGTACCAATCGGTCCGCGGACCGGTACCGGGCCGCGGCCCAGTGGTTGGGGACCACTGCTGTATAGCACACACTGCAACTGATCCAGCTGGTCCCAGTCGTCAGAGGGATGAGAGCACGGAACGTGGAACCGCTGTGTCGTCCTCGGCAGTAAATCATCAGTGGGCGCTGGAGTGTGTCTGCTCGGCTCCACAAGGGGGAAGCGGGCGTGGAAAGGTTACGTAACTCCGCTCTGGCCGACATCCACAGTCCACGCTCTGACTGCTTGTCCACTGACCAACTCCTGCCACTTCTTATCTTATTGTCCGGGCCGCTAAAAGGCTGAGCTCCAGTTTTCCCTGGTCTCTAACAAGCTGTGATGCTGTTACACTGCAGGGTTAGGAACAGCTTGGATCATTCCTTCAAATGTTCCACTTCCATTCACACATTTAAAAAACATGTCTTGAAAAAATATATCACTCTTGAATCAACACTGTAGTTAATACTATGATCAATGTTCATTACAAACTAAGTGTGAGATATAAATAATCATGGAAGTGTTTGTATATAGTATATAATTGGTGCAAAGGTGTACAAGGATATTTCACATGCCTTTACTGTGTATATCATTGAACTGTGTTCATGTTGTGTATAATGTGTATTTATAATATGTTGTACAAAGGACATTTCATCATTTTCGGAAGTTCATCTTGTACTTGACATTGTTTATAGGGTTAGGCGCAATTAAGTGTTCAACTTCAGCCTAAACCCTTTCGCTCTGCAACATTTTCTTTTTCAATCTACGAATGTACAACTGTTTGTTTATTTTGTTGACCATTGACCGAAGAACAATAATAAACTAATGATGATGAAGATGTATCTGTGCAAGTGAACAATTGGATCCACAAGGGACAACAACACTTTCCACAGACTACACACACACATCAGAAACATAAATGTTAGAAGCCCACAACAATATATGTGAAGAAGACTTTAGGATTAAAAGTGAAGATGTGAGGTGAAATAAGTACAAATGCAGCAATAAAAACAAGCAACTCCACTCACGATGGCTCTAAAGTTCAGTGATGTGTTGCTAACTTCAGCATTTTTCTTCTTTGTTGATGTTTTGCAGTAGTTAACATCCATGATGTAACAATGCTGCTAATCTACCAGAGTCCACATTTTGTTAACCATTTTATTCAGTCATACTTTTAGTTGGATAATAACATCAATTAAATAAAAAAGAAAATATGCATGGAAAAAATCCCTAATTAAAATAATAAGATGTCCTCCAATTAACAATGAGAAAATAGAATAAAATAGTAGCTACATATATAATATTCAATACATGCACACAACTTAAAAAGTAAGTACAGGACAACATATAAGACTAGAAGATGAGAAGCACTACATACAACATCAAATATACATTCTTATTAAACATGCTGTGTTTTTAAACTACATTTAGCACAATCACTGTTTAAGTGTTTTTACATCCCTGCAGCTTCCATGACTGTTACACACTTGTGTTTACTGACCTGATACTTAGACCAGAACCTTTTAACACATGCAGTGCAACTAAACGGTTTCTCACCAGTGTGTGTTCTCATGTTGTGGTCATGCGTTCCTTTATGGAGAAACTCTTCTCACAAAAAGGGCAAGTAAAAGGTTTCTCACCTGTGTGTGTTCTCATGTGCAATATCATTTCCTTCTTAGTGTTGAATCTTTTAACACAAGCTGAACAAGCAAAAGGTTTCTCTCCAGTGTGTGTTCTCATGTGTCTGGTCGTGCTTTGCTTACAGGAGAAACTCTTCTTACAAACGGAGCAAGTAAAAGGTTTCTCACCTGTGTGTGTTCTAATGTGCAATATAATTTCCTTCTTAGTGTTGAATCTTTTAGCACAAACTGAGCAATCAAAAGGTTTCTCTCCAGTGTGTGTTCTCATGTGTGTGGTCATGATTTGCTTGCTGGAGAAACTATTCTTAGAAACAGAGCAAGTAAAAGGTTTCTCACCTGTGTGTGTTCTCATGTGTAATGTCATGTCATTCTTAGAGTTTCAATCTTTCAGCACAAGCTGAAAAAGCAAAAGGTTTCTCTCCAGTGTGTGTTCTCATGTGTCTGGTCATGATTTGCTTGCTGGAGAAACTCTTCTTACAAACAGAGCAAGTAAAAGGTTTCTCACCTGTGTGTGTTCTCATGTGCAATATAATTTCCTTCTTAGTGTTGAATCTTTTAGCACAAACTGAGCAAGCAAAAGGTTTCTCTCCAGTGTGTGTGCTCATGTGTCTGGTCATGTTACGCTTTGTGGAGAAACTCTTCTTACAAACAGAGCAAGTAAAAGGTTTCTCACCTGTGTGTGTTATCATGTGTAATGTCATGTCATTCTTAGTGTTGAATCTTACAGCACAAGCTGAGCAAGCAAAAGGTTTCTCTCCAGTGTGTGTTCTCATGTGTGTGGTCATGCGTTCCTTTCTGGAAAAACTCTTCTCACAAATAGAGCATGTAAAAGGTTTCTCACCTGTGTGTGTTCTCATGTGTAATGTCATGTCATTCTTAGTGTTGAATCTTTTAGCACAAGCTGAGCAAGCAAAAGGTTTCTCTCCAGTGTGTGTTCTCATGTGTGTGGTCATGATTTGCTTGCTGGAGAAACTCTTCTTACAAACAGAGCAAGTAAAAGGTTTCTCACCTGTGTGTGTTCTCATGTGCAATATAATTTGCGTCATAGTGTTGAACATTTTAGCACAAGCTGAGCAAGCAAAAGGTTTCTCTCCAGTGTGTGTTCTCATGTGTGTGGTCATTTGTTGCTTCCTGGAGAAACTCTTCTTACAAACAGAGCAAGTAAAAGGTTTCTCACTTGTGTGTGTTCTCATGTGTAATATCATGTCATTCTTAGTGTTGAATCCTTTAGTGCAAGCTGAGCAAGCAAAAGGTTTCTCTCCAGTGTGTGTTCTCATGTGTGTGGTCATGTTACCCTTTTGGAAGAAATTTTTCTTACAAACAGAGCAAGTAAAAGGTTTCTCTCCAGTGTGTATTCTCATGTGTGTGGTCATGTCACCCTTTCTGAAGAAACTTTTCTTACAAACGGAGCAAGTAAAAGGTTTCTCTCCAGTATGTGTTCTCATGTGTACTGTAAAATGACTCTTCTTTCTAAATGATTTCCCACATTCAGAGCAGTCAAAGTGTTTGTTGTTAGTGTGATGTCTCGTATCACCTTTAGAGTCATTTTTACTCTCCAAAGGTTTTTGGATGAGGTCACTGTGATCAGAAGAGTGTGACATCATGTGGTCCATGTCTGACAGTGGAGCAAAGATGCTGTCTGGTTCTGACTTGATATCTTCACAATGCTCTCCATCAGCTTCTGTGATGTGTTGACTTACAAGCTCCGCCCCTCTGTTCTCCTCACTTTGACTGTGATGAAGCTGTAAGGACTGAGCTTCATCTTCATCATGAAGCTGCTCCTCTTTAATGTGGGAGGGGGCCTGTAGCTCCTTCTGTCCCACACTGGTGTGCCACTCCTCTTCATGACTCCCCGCTGACACCCGCTGGACGTCTGCAGAACAAATGAGGTGTTACTGTATTGAAGTTTGCAGTATTCAAACTATTGACATGTGAGCTAGGCCAAATAGACAGTGATGGGCAAGCTACCTGGACAATGTAGTAAGCTAAGCTACAAGTTACTCTCAATTAAATGGAGCTAAGCTATCCTCAGAGAATTGGAGCACGCTACACTACAAGCTACACTGCAAAGGTAGCTTGCCACATCAAGTATATATATATATATATATATATATATATATATATATATATATATATATATATATATATATATATATATATATATTGGCCCACATGTATAATATCAATGTTTATGTTGTCCATGGAAAGAAGTTAGTAAGAAGCAAAAGAAAAACAACCAACCATGGATGACAAAAGGACTGAAAAATGCTTGTCACAAAAAAAAGACATTATATGGAATATTAATAACACAGACATCTATAGAGGCAGAAAATAAGTATAATAAATATAAAAACAAGCTAATTGGTATACTAGGAACATGTAAGAAGGAATACTACAGACAATTATTAAAGAAGAACAGAAACAACAAGGACTTGAGTGAGCTCATAGACAGAAATCCCAATTCCATGTTTCTTAAGAACGTGACAAAAGAAGAAATAATCAAAATTGTAAAACATTGTAAATCCAAGACCTCAACCGACTGTCATGGAATAGATATGGTAACCATAAAAAAGGTTATAGAAGACATTTCAGAACCTCTGACATATATCAGCAACGTATCATTTCTAACCCGCAAATTCCCTGACAAAATGAACATTGCAAAAGTCGTACCAATTTCTAAGAATGGAGACATACACCACTTTACTAACTACACACCAGTTTCATTACTTCCATCATTCTCCAAAATCATGGAACAACTATTCAATAGCTGATTAGATTTATTTATCAACAAAAGTGGAACGCTGGTGGAGAACCAATATGGACTCCCAGCAAATATCTCAACATCTGGTCAACATATGTACAAACCCCGTTTCCATATGAGTTGGGAAATTGTGTTAGATGTAAATATAAACGGAATACAATGATTTGCAAATCTTTTTCAACCCATATTCAGTTGAATATGCTACAAAGACAACATATTTGATGTTCAAACTGATAAACTTTTCTTTTTTGCAAATAATCATTAACTTTAGAATTTGATGCCAGCAACACGTGACAAAGAAGTTGGGAAAGGTGGCAATAAATACTGATAAAGTTGAGGAATGCTCATCAAACACTTATTTGGAACATCCCACAGGTGAACAGGCTAATTGGGAACAGGTGGGTGCCATGATTGGGTATTAAAGTAGATTCCATGAAATGCTCAGTCATTCACAAACAAGGATGGGGCGAGGGTCACCACTTTGTCAACAAATGCGTGAGCAAATTATTGAACAGTTTAAGAAAAACCTTTCTCAACCAGCTATTGCAAGGAATTTAGGGATTTCACCATCTACGGTCCGTAATATCATCAAAGGGCTCAGAGAATCTGGAGAAATCACTGCAAGTAAGCAGCTAAGCCCGTGACCTTCGATCCCAAAGGCTGTACTGCATCAACAAGCGACATCAGTGTGTAAAGGATATCACCACATGGGCTCAGGAACACTTCAGAAACCCACTGTCAGTAACTACAGTTGGTCGCTACATCTGTAAGTGCAAGTTAAAACTCTCCTATGCAAGGCAACAACCATTTATCAACAACATGCATGCATGTGTGATGTATAATGTTGTATGCATGCATGTGTGATGTATCATGTTGTATGCATGCATGTGTGATGTATCATGTTGTATGCATGCATGTGTGATGTATCATGTTGTATGCATGCATGTGTGATGTATCATGTTGTATGCATGCATGTGTAATGTATCATGTTGTTTGCATGCATGTGTGATGCATCATGTTGTATGAATGCATGTGTGGTGTATCATGTTGTATGCATGCATGTGTGATGCATCATGTTGTATGTGTGCATGCATGTGTGATGTATCATGTTGTATGCATGCATGTGTGATGTATCATGTTGTATGCATGCATGTGTGATGTATCATGTTGTATGCATGCATGTGTAATGTATCATGTTGTATGCATGCATGTGTGATGTATCATGTATGCATGCATGTGTAATGTATCATGTTGTTTGCATGCATGTGTGATGCATCATGTTGTATGAATGCATGTGTGGTGTATCATGTTGTATGCATGCATGTGTGATGCATCATGTTGTATGTGTGCATGCATGTGTGATGTATCATGTTGTATGCATGCATGTGTGATGTATCATGTTGTATGCATGCATGTGTGATGTATCATGTTGTATGCATGTATGTGCAATGTATCATGTTGTATGCATGCATGTGTGATGTATCATGTTGTATGCATGCATGTGTGATGCATCATGTTGTATGTGTGCATGCATGTGTGATGTATCATGTTGTATGCATGCATGTGTGATGTATCATGTTGTATGCATGCATGTGTGATGTATCGTGTTGTATGCATGCATGTGTGAAGTATCATGTTGTATGCATGCATGTGTGATGTATCATGTTGTATGCATGCATGTGTGATGCATCATGTTGTATGCATGCATGTGTGATGTATCATGTTGTATGCATGCATGTGTAATGTATCATGTTGTATGCATGCATGTGTGATGTATCATGTTGTATGCATGCATGTGTGATGCATCATGTTGTATGTGTGCATGCATGTGTGATGTATCATGTTGTATGCATGCATGTGTGATGTATCATGTTGTATGCATGCATGTGTGATGTATCATGTTGTATGCATGCATCTGTGATGTATCATGTTGTATGCATGCATGTGTGATGTATCATGTTGTATGCATGCATGTGTGATGCATCATGTTGTATGCATGCATGTGTGATGTATCATGTTGTATGCATGCATGTGTAATGTATCATGTTGTATGCATGCATGTGTGATGTATCATGTTGTATGCATGCATGTGTGATGCATCATGTTGTATGTGTGCATGCATGTGTGATGTATCATGTTGTATGCATGCATGTGTGATGTATCATGTTGTATGCATGCATGTGTGATGTATCATGTTGTATGCATGCATCTGTGATGTATCATGTTGTATGCATGCATGTGTGATGTATCATGTTGTATGCATGCATGTGTGATGTATCATGTTGTATGCATGCATGTGTGATGTATTATGTTGTATGCATGCATGTGTGATGTATCGTGTTGTATGCATGCATGTGTGAAGTATCATGTTGTATGCATGCATGTGTGATGTATCATGTTGTATGCATGCATGTGTGATGCATCATGTTGTATGCATGCATGTGTGATGTATCATGTTGTATGCATGCATGTGTGATGTATCATGTTGTATGCATGCATGTGTGATGTATCATGTTGTATGCATGCATGTGTGATGCATCATGTTGTATGTGTGCATGCATGTGTGATGTATCATGTTGTATGCATGCATGTGTGATGTATCATGTTGTATGCATGCATGTGTGATGTATCATGTTGTATGCATGCATCTGTGATGTATCATGTTGTATGCATGCATGTGTGATGTATCATGTTGTATGCATGCATGTGTGATGCATCATGTTGTATGCATGCATGTGTGATGTATCATGTTGTATGCATGCATGTGTAATGTATCATGTTGTATGCATGCATGTGTGATGTATCATGTTGTATGCATGCATGTGTGATGCATCATGTTGTATGTGTGCATGCATGTGTGATGTATCATGTTGTATGCATGCATGTGTGATGTATCATGTTGTATGCATGCATGTGTGATGTATCATGTTGTATGCATGCATCTGTGATGTATCATGTTGTATGCATGCATGTGTGATGTATCATGTTGTATGCATGCATGTGTGATGTATCATGTTGTATGCATGCATGTGTGATGTATTATGTTGTATGCATGCATGTGTGATGTATCATGTTGTATGCATGCATGTGTGATGTATCATGTTGTATGCATGCATGTGTGATGTATCATGTTGTATGCATGCATGTGTGATGTATCATGTTGTATGCATGCATGTGTGATGTATCATGTTGTATGCATGCATGTGTGATGTATCATGTTGTATGCATGCATGTGTGATGTATCATGTTGTATGCATGCATGTGTGATGTATCATGTTGTATGCATGCATGTGTGATGTATCATGTTGTGTGCATGCATGTGTGATGTATCATGTTGTATGCATGCATGTGTGATGTATCATGTTGTGTGCATACATGTTTGATGTATCATGTTGTATGCATGCATGTGTGATGTATCATGTTGTATGCATGCATGTGTGATGTATCATGTTGTATGCATGCATGTGTGAAGTATCATGTTGTATGCATGCATGTGTGATGTATCATGTTGTATGCATGCATGTGTGAAGTATCATGTTGTATGCATGCATGTGTGATGTATCATGTTGTATGCATGCATGTGTGATGTATCATGTTGTATGCATGCATGTGTGATGTATCATGTTGTATGCATGCATATGTGATGTATCATGTTGTGTGCATGCATGTTCCAAATAAACTCAAAGTCAACACAACTCAACTAACACTTGGTGGACATTCAAGCCACAAAATGCAAATGGAGTATTGTTGGTGTATTTTGGATGGTTATAGAGGACCTCCCATTGGCTCCATTGCAAGTGGACTTTTATTTACATTTATGAGTTAGAATTAGGGCTGGGTGATGTATGGAATATACTGGATATATCGTGGGTTTGTCTCTGTGCGATATAGAAAATGACTATATGGTGATATTGGAGTAAACGTTCTCACACAGTTGCTTTTAGCTGCAGGCATTACACTACAGGCTCTTCTCACTCTTTCTTGTCTCTCCTTCTCACAGAGACATAAAACAAGTGCACCTTCTTACATACGTCACATACTGTCACGTGTGCAACGTCATACGCTCTCACGGAGCAGACAGGTAGCGGCATGGTAACATTAGCTGTGGTGCTAGTGGTAATATGAGAGAAAGAAAGTGCCAATCTGGTAACAAATGAAGGAAGAATGAATTCCCAAGACAAACAGCAGGGGGTCCATTGTCTGGCGGTGGTTTGACTTCAAGCGGGTAGATGGTGAACAAGTATGCGGCAAAAGCGTTGCTACAAAAAGTAGCAGCACTGCTAATGTAGCATCTTTTGAAAAGTCACCCGCTAGAGAATGAGGAGTGCTTGAAACTCTGCATGTCAACATCTCCGTTCGGTGCCACACCCACAAAATGTCCAAGCAACCATTTCCAGATCAACACCGTATGAAACAAATAGTCAACAATATGTGACTATTGAGTGTATGTCCTTCACATAGTGAAGGACATACACTACCGGTATTTGATTTCCTATTATGCAGCTAATTTTTATTTGACACTTATTGAAATATCTTATGTGACATCATGCACAAAAGTGCACTTTATTTGTTTTAAACTATTGTAGTGGTGTTCTGTACAAAAAGTGCACTTTAATTTAGTGTTGTTTTGATATGTCATCTTAGTGACATCATGCACAAAAGTGCACTAATAGCTTGTTTTAAAATGTCTCTGACAATCTTGCACTTTCTGTTTTGAAATGACATGAATGTTTGTGCCACTGATTAATAACTGTTTAATAAATACACTTTTGCTAAATTGACTTAGTTGTGGTTTCCCTCTCTGCATGAAAGTTTAAAAGTAGCATCTATTAAGGCAGTATGAAGAAGAATGTTTTAAAGTAGACACATAGAATCATCATACTGCTGTGATTATATGCATCAAGTGTTCATTCAAGGCTAAGGCAAAATATCCACATATATATGGTGTATCATGACATGGACTAAACATATCCACATATATATGGTGTATCGTGACATGGCCTAAACATATCCACATATATATGGTGTATGGTGACATGGACTAAACATATCCACATATATATGGTGTATCGTGACATGGCCTAAACATATCCACATATATATGGTGTATCGTGACATGGCCTAAACATATCCACATATATATGGTGTATCGTGACATGGCCTAAACATATCCACATATATATGGTGTATCGTGACATGGCCTAAACATATCCACATATATATGGTGTATCGTGACATGGACTAAACATATCCACATATATATGGTGTATCGTGACATGGACTAAACATATCCACATATATATGGTGTATGGTGACATGGCCTAAACATATCCACATATATATGGTGTATGGTGACATGGACTAAACATATCCACATATATATGGTGTATGGTGACATGGACTAAACATATCCACATATATATGGTGTATCGTGACATGGACTAAACATATCCACATATATATGGTGTATCGTGACATGGACTAAACATATCCACATATATATGGTGTATCGTGACATGGCCTAAACATATCCACATATATATGGTGTATCGTGACATGGCCTAAACATATCCACATATATATGGTGTATCGTGACATGGCCTAAACATATCCACATATATATGGTGTATCGTGACATGGACTAAACATATCCACATATATATGGTGTATCGTGACATGGACTAAACATATCCACATATATATGGTGTATGGTGACATGGCCTAAACATATCCACATATATATGGTGTATGGTGACATGGACTAAACATATCCACATATATATGGTGTATGGTGACATGGACTAAACATATCCACATATATATGGTGTATCGTGACATGGACTAAACATATCCACATATATATGGTGTATCGTGACATGGACTAAACATATCCACATATATATGGTGTATCGTGACATGGACTAAACATATCCACATATATATGGTGTATCGTGACATGGCCTAAACATATCCACATATATATGGTGTATCGTGACATGGCCTAAACATATCCACATATTAATAAAAGGCCATATCGCCCAGCCCTAGTTAGAATGTGATTTATTTATTTTTATATATCCACCCTCATGTTTTTTATAATGATTGTGAACGATAGAAAAAATTCCCCAAAAAAGTGCAGTTCCCCTCTAAATTCCAATGATTAGATTTAAGACTTGAAGTGTATTAGCATGAAATGATGAAGCCTACTTGGATGAGTCTTCTAAGACAAAGTGAACAGTCCAGTTGTGATGGATTGAATGCCCTGAGAATAAAATGATATGTGCTTACTTGGACTGTGATAAAGCTGTGAGGACTCAGGTGCTTTGTCTTCATGCTCTTCAGTCTTCACAGAGACAACAGTCAGTGGAAACTTGCTGAGATCAGTCTCCTCCTGCCCTGGAAGAAACTCTTCCTCCTGAGTAACCCAGAGATCCTCCTCTTCTTCTTTAATGTGGGGGGGCTGTGCATCCTCCTGCTGCTGAAGGGGACGTTCTTCTTGACGAGCGTTCATCTGTTGGACATCCGCAAGACAACACAAACAGACTTCAGCTCAGATGTGTCAAATATTTTTTAGTCTATCAAATATAATATTTTCCAAGTGGACAGACACCACTTTCTGGTGATGTTCCTCTACACATGGAATAATCATCAGTTATTGATTATTATGAATTGTGTAATTGATCTTGTTTTTTGCATTTGCATAAATTATTAATAAAAAGTAACAACTTATAGAAAACCTCCTGCTGGGATTTTAATACCGTCATGACTGCATTAAGTCAGTCTGCACGTATAAAAGTTTCATTGTGCTGCAGCATCGAGTGACGCCAACTCGCTCCTCCCACTACCAACCTACCAGCCAACCTTGACGTGTCACGTGCACCTCCAAAATAGTCCGACTTCACGTCAATGGTGACCAGGACTGCAGAGCTGTGATCGGTTGGCTTTACTTTTACGTTCAATATCCTCTCCTCATTCTTCCTTCTGTGAAAGCAACATTCTTAAACCCAACAAAAAAGAAACAGAAGTGCAGCGTAGCACGTGTAACAAGTCCCAGCGAGTGTGGCCGTGCGATAGTATGTTGGTTGAACCTCACTCACACCTTAAGAAATGTGCTGGCGTGAGAATATACATACACTATATTGCCAAAAAGGATTTGGCCACCCATCCAAATGATGACAATTAGGTGTCCTAATCACTTATAAAACCAAGCACTTAGGCATGGAGACTGTTTCTACAAACATTTGTGAAAGAATGGGCCGCTCTCAGTGATTTCCAGCGTGGAACTGTCATAGGATGCCACCTGCGCAACAAATCCAGTCGTGAAATTTCCTCGCTCCTAAATATTCCAAAGTCAACTGTCGGCTTTATTATAAGAAAAGTGAAGAGTTTGGGAACAACAGCAACTCAGCCACCAAGTGGTAGGCCACGTAAACTGATAGAGAGGTCAGCATAGTGCAAAGACTCTCTGCACAGTCAGTAGCTACAGAGCTCCAAACTTCATGTGACCTTCCAATTAGCCCACGTACAGAACGCAGAGAGCTTCATGGAATGGCTTTCCATGGCCGATCAGCTGCATCTAAGCCATACATCACTAAGTCCAATGCAAAGCGTGGGATGCAGTGGTGTAAAGCATGTCACCACTGGACTCTAGAGCAGTGGAGACGTCTGGACTGATGAATCACGCTTTTCCATCTGGCAACCTGATGGACCAGTCTGGGTTTGGAGGTTGCCAGGAGAACGCTACATTTCGGACTGCATTGTGCCGAGTGTGGAATTTGGTGGAGGAGGAATTATGGTGTGGGGTTGGTTTTTCAGGAGTTGGGCTTGGCCCCTTAGTTCCAGTGAGAGGAACTTTGAATGCTCCAGGATACCAAAACATGTTGGACAATTCCATGGGATGGCACTTCAAGTTCTTATGTGAGTAAAGGCAGGAGGCCAAATACTTTTGGAAAGATAGTGTATATATATATATATATATATATATATATATATATATATATATATATATATATAAATATTTTTTTTTTTTTTGAGAATATTTGGGTACCTCATGATTCGATTACAAACAAAATATTGATGCATGTTCAATTTGTGTACAGTATATTAAAGCCATTTTTATTATTTAACATTTATTTAATTAAATATTTACTTACATATATAATATATATATACAATCATTTACAATTGTGCAAATAGTGTATTCATAATAACAAGCATCAGTTGATTGAATTTTCATATGTCCGCCCGAATGCAGCTGAGATAGGCTCCAGCACCCCCCCCCCCCCCCCCCCCACCCCCAATCCCAAAAAAAGACAAGCGGTAGGAAAATGGATGGGTGGATGTCATCAAGGTAATAGAAGTGCGTGCAAACAACATAATTTGTATTTATTGCTAATAAAGTTAGCACCAACACAAAGTAGACTACTGCAATGTATGTGTAATACATTATATTACACTGTCATAATAATAATGATTTGAATGTTTATCCTGTAAAGCGTCTTTGAGTACACTGAAAAGTGCTATACCAAATATAATGTTTTATTATTATTATTATACCATGTGACTTATTCCAGACTTAAATTACGAGACGTTTGTTCCTTTCTAGTAACAACTATTTAATGATGTTAAGCGTGACTGTAATATACAGCGACAAAACAGTTAAAGTATTAAATAAGTCAATATAATTGTCATAGAGAACATATAAAATACACTCCTCAGACGCTCGCATTTGCTACAAAGGCCTGCTAGCTGGCTAACGCTAGCACGTTAGCTTCGAACAACATATCAGGTAAATAATATAAACATATATAATGTATATTACCTCATAAGCCGCATGTACAAGAGAGGAGTGGAATATATTCTTCTTATTGTTACACCAGCAACTCTTAAATGGCACTTTCTGTTGTTCTGTGGCTGGGCGAAGGAAGTGTGCACCACTCACTATTGTCCCAGTGAAACACGTGTTTGGACAACATTTGTTCCGCGGTTGAGAACACCTCGATGACGTCACACAGGAGGAAGAACAAAACAAGCTGGCGTCTGACGGAGAATACCTTGTTTTGGTTATTATGGTTTCTTGGTCTTAATTACAACGTCCATGTGCACATGTATGTCGTTTAACAGAGTAAACGTCCTTATTAATTGTTTGTATGCGGATACATTAGTCTGAGTGCACTTTGACGTGCTAGCCTAGCCTGCTGCTTAGCTTAGCTTGTTAGCTGCTAACAAAGAGAGGCGGAAGTGATCGACACATCAAAGCAGAGATCCAATGTAAGTGTAAAGTGTTATTATTGTGTGAACATGTCTACATTAAGTAGAGATCCAATGTAAGTGTAAAGTGTTATTATTGTGTGAACATGTCTACATTAAGCAGAGATCCAATGTAAGTGTAAAGTGTTATTATTGTGTGAACATGTCTACATTAAGTAGAGATCCAATGTAAGTGTAAAGTGTTATTATTGTGTGAACATGTCTACATTAAGCAGAGATCCAATGTAAGTGTAAAGTGTTATTATTGTGTGAACATGTCTACATTAAGCAGAGATCCAATGTAAGTGTAAAGTGTTATTATTGTGTGAACATGTCTACATTAAGCAAAGATCCAATGTAAGTGTAAAGTGTTATTATTGTGTGAACATGTCTACATTAAGTAGAGATCCAATGTAAGTGTAAAGTGTTATTATTGTGTGAACATGTCTACATTAAGCAGAGATCCAATGTAAGTGTAAAGTGTTATTATTGTGTGAACATGTCTACATTAAGCAGAGATCCAATGTAAGTGTAAAGTGTTATTATTGTGTGAACATGTCTACAGTACAAATGATGTGAGTGTTGGTAAATCAGCGACTAACTGCTGCCGTTGAAGAAATATTTGTGATAGAAAAAAAAAAACAATAGCAGAGGACGAGGAATAACTTTGTCCAACAAAAGAGGAGAAGGAGCGACAACATCAACTACTGGACACTGTTTTCAAGAAACATCAAGTTATGTTACACATCCATCCATCCATCTTCTTCTGCTTATCCGAGGTCGGGTCGCGGGGGCAGCAGCCTAAGCAGGGAAGCCCAGACTTTCCTCTCCCCAGCCGCTTCGTCCAGCTCTTCCCGGGGGATCGCGAGGCGTTCCCAGGCCAGCCGGGAGACATAGTCTACCCAACGTGTCCTGGGTCTTCCCCGTGGCCTCGTACCGGTCGGACGTGCCCATAACACCTCCCTAGAGAGGCATTCGGGTGGCATCCTGACCAGATGCCCGAACCACCTCATCTGGCTCTTCTCGATGTGGAGGAGCAGCGGCTTTACTTTGAGCTCCTCCCGGATGACAGAGCTTCTCACCCTATCTCTAAGAGAGAGCCCCGCCACCCGGCGGAGGAAACTCATTTGGGCCGCTTGTACCCGTGATTTTGTCCTTTCGGTCATGACCCAAAGCTCATGACCATAGGTGAGGATGGGAACGTAGATCGACCGGTAAATTGAGAGCTTTGCTTTCCGGCTCAGCTCCTTCTTCACCACAACGGATCGATACAGCGTCCGCATTACTGAAGACGCCGCACCGATCCGCCTGTCGATCTCACGATCCACTCTTCCCTCACTCGTGAACAAGACTCCGAAGTACTTGAACTCCTCCACTTGGGGCAGGGTCTCCTCCCCAACCCGGAGATGGCACTCCACCCTTTTCCGGGCGAGAACCTTGGACTCGGACTTGGAGGTGCTGATTCTCATTCCAGTCGCTTCACACTCGGCTGCGAACCGATCCAGTGAGAGCTGAAGATCCTGGCCAGATGAAGCCATCAGGACCACATCATCTGCAAAAAGCAGAGACCCAATCCTGCAGCCACCAAACCAGATCCCCTCAACGCCTTGACTGCACCTAGTAATTCTGTCCATAAAAGTTATGAACAGAATCGGTGCCTTGGCGGAGTCCAACCCTCACTGGAAACGGGTCCGACTTACTGCCGGCAATGCGAACCAAGTTCTGACACTGATCGTACAGGGAGCGGACCACCACAATCAGACAGTCCGATACCCCATACTCTCTGAGCACTCCCCACAGGACTTCCCGAGGGACACGGTCGAATGCCTTCTCCAAGTCCACAAAGCACATGGAGACTGGTTGGGTTACCTCCCATGCACCCTAAGGACCCTGCCAAGAGTATAGACCTGGTCCACAGTTCCACCACCAGGACGAAAACCACACTGTTCCTCCTGAATCAGAGGTTCGACTATCCGGTGTAAACTCCTCTCCAGTACACCTGAATAGACCTTACCGGGAAGGGTGAGGATGCTAATACATTTTGACACACATATAAGAAAAACACTAACCTTATGACGGATGCTTTTGCAATTGTTCGATTTGATCTTTCCCAACACCTAGTGGCCACAATAATTCATTAGTCAAGCTCATGGCGCAGAAAGTTGAACGATGTGGACACCTTTGGTACTGGATACTTTCTATCCGACTTCTATTTTGGAGACTTTGTGTACGTATTAAGCAACTATAATTATTTGATATGCTTCAATGTGCTGTTTTAGCTTAGCTGTTGTGTAGCTGCTAGCTCCTACAGCAGGTGTGTCCAAAGTGCAGCCCATAGCTATGTTTTTAACCGACAACAAGGAGTGTTGAAAATGTGGTATTTGCGTGTCGGTCCAATCAGCGGCAGTTACGCCCTGTTTCGTCATTGGACCTAAGTCTTTGGCTTGGTAGGTGGGACAGAGAGCAAGGGAACAATGTGGGACAGCAATGGTGTCCATCTTATACCATGCTAGTTGTTGCAATGAAAGGTCAACATGATCAGCCACACCCTAAGTTCCAACATATATAGGAGTCTAAGGCCTCCTGGTATGAGTCATCTGACTGGTGATCATAACAGGTGGTGGTACATACGGACATAGCTCAGTCAGCCAGGGCTTTCACTGATAGAACAGTTGGAGCAGTCCTTGTCCTTCACTCCTTCCCGGGAGGAGGCGTACCCAGTAGATGTCGGCCATTGCTGCTACTTCAGGCTGTGGTACGAGCACGAGCATGGAGGAGTCTTTGTAGTGGTGTCGCAGCTTGGTGGTGGTGCCGTCAGGTAACACCAGGAAGGTTCCTTCTGTTCGACATTGACTGCTGCTTTTTTCTCCCTGGACTCTGACTTCATATCTGGTGTTGTCCTTCAGACCTGGGCCAAGAAGCCACGTAAACCGTGGCAAGAATGTGGGCGATAACAGTGTATGTGCGTGGGCATGAACTTGCACCCAGTTTCAACTGGAACTCAGGACATATGATTAGTTGCACGACCTATTCTAATCTATATTAAACATTTCTTAATCACGTCATCCTTCATTATCTTAATTACATCCCAACTTTAGCTACTTTTAAAAATGAGTGACTTATTCTAGTCCATTTGTAAATAAATAGTTTTCCTAAATTATAGTCTCTTCACTTTAACCAGACAGTCATTAGGACAAAAGACCCTGCGAGGACTTTGCCCTTTAAAAGGGAAAGCCCGAAAAAGGACAGTAATAAGATAAATTCATCACATTTGCTATGAGGCATTTTATTATTAATGTATTTTGTTCTTGTTACTTGGGGCGGTATAGCTCGGTTGGTAGGGTGGCCGTGCCAGCAACTTGAGGGTTCCAGGTTCGATCCCAGCTTCTGCCATCGTAGCTGTTGTGTCGTTGGGCAAGACATTTTACTCACCTGCTCCCAGTTAACATTGGTTTAAATGTAACTTAGGTATTGGGTTTCACTATGTAAAGCGCTTTGAGTCACTAGAGAAAAGCGCTATATAAATATAATTCACTTCACATGATATGTTTTTGTTCTGTTTTCTCATTTCAAGGGGAACTGCACCTTTTGGAATCATTCACAGTCCCTTTGTAAGTTAAAGTTAATGTCCCAACGGTAGTCCCACACTAGGTGTGGTGAAATGATCCTCTGCATTTGACCCATCCCCAAGTTCACCCTGGGAGGTGAGGGCAGCGGAGGCCGCGCTCGAGAATAATTTGGTGATTTAACCCCCAACCCTTGATGCTGAGTGCCAAGCAAGGAGGCAATGGGTCCCATTTTTATAGTCTTTGGTATGACTCGGCCGGGGTTTGAACTCCCGACTTTCCAGTGTCAGGGCAGACACTCTAACCACAAGGCCACTGAGCAGGTCGATGGTTAATGCATCCTCAATAGAAAATAAACCTTCGCAAAAGTTAGCTAACAATTGAGTCATTGGTAGCTGCTCTATTCTGCCTATAAAGTGCTCTAAATAACATCCTAAAACCTTCATCAACATTTTAAATACACACTGTAAGTATATATGTAATGTAGTAACATTCTTAATAACATGTCATATTTACATATCTTGCTCATTTTAAACATACAATGTCTGCTCTCACTGGGATGCCGACTGATGGGATGTTCATATCTTCCCGTTTAGATGAAGAATTAATCCTCACAAAGGGTTAAAAAGGGTTGGTGCAAAAGAGCATATTTTTGTGTCTTTCTTGCCATCTCCAGGTCTAAGTTGGATGTCAAAGTTGACCAAGTTCTCGGTTTATGTCTGCAACCTTCTACTACATAAGTGAGAAGAATGATTTATAATCTAGAATTAGCTTTCACCATCTTAGAGGCCAGAAAGCAGCTCAGTATGTCAATATAGCAACATAAGCTAGTTAGTTGAAAGCACACCAACCCCGTGACATGACACTTCCACGTGATGTAGAACAGTAGTACCACATTTTAAACATACACACACATCTGAAGAATATAAAAAATAAATATATTTGGTGGGCCAAACAAAATGACTCGGCGAACCAATGTTTGGTATGGGCGATATGACCTCAAATCTATATCCTAATAACAATATATGTCACCATATATCATTTGGTATATGATTGATAATAGAAGAATGTCACAACTGGTTACAAAGGCTCCTAATTTGGCAGCTGACATATGCAGTAACATATTGTGTCATTTCTAATTGTATTATTTTGTCCAAACAATTATTATTAATGTATTTGTTTATTTACTGTTAATATCTGGTTACTTTCTTTGAGAAAATAATACTGGAAATGATGTAATATTTTACTGCATATTTCAGCAACTAAATTAGGAGCCTGTGTAGCCTGTTTTAAAATGGTTCTATTAGTAATTCTATATGAAATAATATATCGCAAAATCAATTTTAAACCATATCGTCCATCCATAGTAAAAAGTCCTGTCGTCCTGGTTTGTTTTTATTGTCCTGTGCATAATGTTGTAAAGAGCAGCGTGTTTGTGCGTCACTGAGATTTCAAGACAGTTCATACGATAGCTTGTTTTTCCTAAGTGCATGTAAAAGTACTGAATGCATTGTGTGACTGAGCAGAGATGGTGTGTTTGTCTTGCAGACGTCTGTGTAGAACATCTTCACCCTGAGCAACAGCAGTGGAGCTTCAGGATGCGGACGGAGGAGCCACAGCCTTCCCACATTAAGAAGGAAGAGGAATACCCACTCATCACCCATTTTAAAGAGGAAGAGGAGGACCCACTGACCCCTCACATTAAAGAGGAAGAGGAGGAACACAGCATCAGTCAGCAGGGAGAGCATCTTGAAGGACTGGAGGAGGTTGATGTCACCAAGATGCCAGTGACTGGTGTCCCTGTGAAGAGTGAAGATGATGAGGTCAAAGGTGAAAGTGAGGAGAAGAGAGAGGCGGAGCCTCCAAGCAGCAGCTCAACACAACACATGACAACAGAAGCTGATGGAGACCACTGTGGAGGATCACAAGCAGACAAGATCTTAGCTCCACTATCAGATAGTGAGGACACAACGTCACACTCTCCTGACACTGATGATGAAGACTCTAAAGATGATAAGACATGTCACACTGACAACACTCACTTCACATGTTCTCTCTGTGACAAAACTTTCAAATATCCTCGTCATCTGAAAACACACATGAGAACACACACTGGAGAAAAAACTTTTTTTATGTTTAATCTGCGGTAAAGGGTTTACTCATAGGCACGATTTGAAAATACACAAGAGAATACACACTGGAGAAAAACCTTTTCCTGCTGAGAATGTGGTAAGAGTTTTGTAAGAAATCAAAGTTTAAAAGGACACATAAGAACACACACTGGAGAACAACCTTTTTCATGTTCAATCTGTGGTAAAGATTTTACTCGAAGGGAATATTTCCAAAAATGGGACCCATTACCTCCCCGCTTGGCACTCAGCATCAAGGATTGGAATTGGGGGTTAAATAACCATAAAAATTATTCCCGGGCGCAGCCACCGCTGCCGCTCACTGCTCCCCTCACCTCCCAGCGGGTGATCAAGGTGATCGGTCAAATGCAGAGAATAATCTGGCCACACCTAGTGTGTGCGTGACAATCATTGGTACTTTGACTTTTTAATGTGGCAGTGATTGTGGAAAAAACAAAGCCTGATCTAAAGATGACATCTTGATCTCATACCATCTCAAACCAATTGGCCGTTCATTATTAAGTGAATTGTCTTAAAGTAGCTTAAATTCGTCTTTAACCAAGCAACACTGTTTTATCCAGTTACTCGATTAATCGTAAACATTTCCAGCAGAACACTTGATTAATAACATTTTCAATAGCCACAGCCCTATATTTCATGTACAATTTAATATTTAGCATGTAGGAGTTAAAATGTGTTTTGTTTGTGTCCTGTAGACATCCATCAGCTGATTGGACACCAAGAAGAATGTCTCCCTCATCTGCAGGGGGACAGTTTCACTTCAGAGGATCCACAGCCCCCCTATTTTAAAGAGGAAGAGGAGGGAGAGTGTGTTGTAGGGCAGAAGGAGGATGATGTCAGCAAGTTTCCACTGACTGTTGTCTCTGTGAAGACTGAAGAGCATGAAGACAAAGCACCTGAGTCCTCACAGCTTCATCACAGTCCAAATAAGCACATATCATTTTATTCTCAGGGCATTCAATCCATCACAACTGGACTGTTCACTTTGTCTTAGAAGACTCATCCAAGTAGGCTTCATCACTTCATGCTCATACACTTCAAGTCTTAAATCTAATCATTGGAATTTAGAGGGGAACTGCACTTTTTTGGGCGAATTTTTCTATCGTTCACAATCATTATAAAAGACATGATGGTGGATATATTTAAAAAAAAAAATCACATTCTAACTAGGGCTGGGCGATATGGCCTTTTATTAATATGTGAATATGTTTAGGCCATGTCCCGATACACCATATATACCGGTATGTGGATATGTTTAGTCCATGTCACGATACACCATATATATGTGGATATGTTTAGTCCATGTCACGATACACCGTATATATGTGGATATGTTTAGGCCATGTCACGATACACCATATATATGTGGATATGTTTAGGCCATGTCACGATACACCATATATATGTGGATATGTTTAGGCCATGTCACGATACACCATATATATGTGGATATGTTTAGGCCATGTCACGATACACCATATATATGTGGATATGTTTAGGCCATGTAGCCATACACCATAAACGTATATGTATATGTATATGTATATACAACATGATACATCACACATGCATGCATACAACATGATACATCACACATGCATGCATACAACATGATACATCACACATGCATGCATACAACATGATACATCACACATGCATGCATACAACATGATACATCACACATGCATGCATACAACATGATACATCACACATGCATGCATACAACATGATACATCACACATGCATGCATACAACATGATACATCACACATGCATGCATACAACATGATACATCACACATGCATGTATACAACATGATGCATCACAATTTCCAATTTGTCTTTTCAACATGTTGGAAAAGGAGTAGGAAGAAGCAGAGTTTATTTAATCCTACCACTTTTCTTTTACATAATAGTTGTTAAAACGTTAGTTCACTTCCTGTTCTCAATGTATTCACAATATACTCCATAAGTAATCACAATAAAAATAAATAAATAATAATGAGTGAAGTAAGTTATATTTCATATGGTGAGATGAGTAAGATGATGTAGAAAATGAATGATGGATGAAATAAATTGAGAATGTTTATCTTCTTCTTTGTACTTTGTAAACACTTTAAGTGTGAAGAGTTTCTTGAAGTGGATCATATTAGTACATTGTTTGATTGCTTTGCTTCATCCATTCCATCATTTAATTCCACATACTGATATACTGAAGGTCTTAAGTGTTGTACGTGCATACAAATGTTTTAAATTATATTTTTCTCTAAGATTATATTTCTCCTGAGAATTGTTGTACATTGTTGGCTAGCAGGTTATAGTTTGCTTTGTGTATCATTTTAGCTGTTTGCTAATTCACTATGTGGTGGAATTTCAGTATTTGTGATTCAATAAATAAAGTGTTTGTATGTTGTCTATATCCAACATGATGTATTATTATAACTGATCTTTTTTGTAACACAGTTAATGAATGAAGTGTACTTTTGTAGTTATTTCCCATATTTCTACACAATAAGTCAGATATGTAACACTAGTGAGCAGTAGAGAATATGAAGTCATTTTTGGTCTAGAACATGTTTTGTTTTATTCATTATTGACGTGTTTCTTGCTACTTTATATTGTTTATTTTTTATATGAGATTTGCAGTTCATTTTTTTTTATCAATTATTGTACCTAGAAATTTGGTTTCATTTACTCTTTCAATTTCTATTCCATCTATTTGTATTTGTGTCTGACTTTCTCTTCTACTGTTACCAAATAGCATTATTTTACTTTTACTGAGATTCAAAGATTGTCAAAGCATCTTTTTAATGTGTTCATTTCTTCTGTTATTATTTGTATTATCTTCTGTGTGTTCTCTCCTGAACAAAACACTGTTGTATCATCTGCAAATAATATTAACTTTAAATCATTTGTAACTTTACAAATGTCATTTATATAGAGATTGAATAATTGAGGTCCTAGTATTGATCCCTGAGGTACACCACAGGATATATTTAGTGTTGTAGAAGTGTGTTGGCCTAGCTTCACGTATTGTTTTCTGTTGGTTAAATAACTTCTTATCCAGTTTAAGACCAACCCTCTGATGCCATATCCTTCTAGTTTTTTGATGAAAATATTGTGATTAATTGTGTCAAATGCTTTAGTTCGATCCAACAACACTGCTGCTGCACATTTTTTACTATCTATTGCATTGCTCATTTCTTCTGTCATTTCAATGAAAGCCATCAAAGTTGAAATATTAGCTGTGTATCCATATTGCTTCTCTTCTAGTATTCTATGTTTGTTTGTGAAACTCTCTAATCTGTTATTGGACACTCTTTCAATGATTTTAGAAAACTGTGGAAGTAAAGAAACAGGTCTATAATTTGTAAATTGGTGTTTGTCTCCAGTCTTATAAATTGGTGCAACTTTAGCTATTTTCATTTAGTTTGGGTATTTGAAATGATAGGTTACTAATATACATGAATGGTCCTGAGATCTCTTCTAGAACCTTTTTTATGGTTTCCATATCAATTCCATTACAATCAGTTGAAGTCTTAGATTACAGGATTATAACTATTTCCTCCTGTGTCACATTACTGAGGAACATGGAGTTGGGATTTGGCTCTATGGTATCATTATAGTCCTCAATTGAAACTGGGTCTGGAATCCTTTCTAACAATATTTACAAAGTAATTATTGAAGCTTTCAACTACTTCCTTTATGTTGTCATTATTTGTGTTTCCGTCTAAGAAGTATTGGGGGTAATCCCCCCAAATATAAGCTTTGGCTTCAGCCTATTCCTTTTTCCGTCATTCTTTTTCTTTTCTTTTTGTGTGTAAATGTGTATGATTGTTAAATATGTATCATCTGTACTGTTAAACTGGTCACACAGAATGGTTGATGGTTGATTCTATGATGGAAATAAACTTATTTCATTAAAATAAACATATGGGACGCAGGTTGTCTTACGTCAGCACCAGAAGTGGTCAAATCAGCTGCTCACCTGGCAGGTTTTTTGGGGATGAATAGGGAAGTCCTTCTTTAGCTGCCGTCTTGTTTTATCATATATTGCTGCCTTTGCACCTGTCAATGTTCACTTTTGTATGCGCATTAAATCAACAACAAATCTTGACTTTGGAGCAATGTTCACAGACTCTAGTATTACCGTATTTTCCGCACTATAAGGCGCACCTAAAAACCACAATTTTTCTCAAAAGCTGACAGTGCGCCTAATAACCCGGTGCGCTTTATTACGATTCATTTTCATAAAGTTTCGGTCTCGCAACTTCGGTAAACAGCCGCCATCTTTTTTCCCGGTAGAACAGGAAGCGCTTCTTCTTCTACGCAAGCAACCGCCAAGGAAAGCACCCGCCCCCATAGAACAGGAAGCGCTTCACCCGCCCCCATAGAACAGGAAGCGCTTCACCCGCCCCCGGAAGAAGAAGAAAAAACGCGCGGATATCACCGTACGTTTCATTTCCTGTTTACATCTGTAAAGACCACAAAATGGCTCCTACAAAGGACAAGGATCCGGTTCATAAAAAGACGCAATCTCTCCATCCGCACACGGATTACTACCGTATTTCACAGCAACTGATATTCCTGTGAACTGCACTGTGGAACGGGAGCACGTACGGTGAATATTCGCACCACAGAGAATGAGAAGTCATCCTTCACTGTGGTTCTAGCTTGCCATGCTAACTTCCACCCAGGGTGATATTCAAAAGGAAGACCTTGCCAAAAGAGACCTTTCCAGCCGGCGTCATCATAAAAGCTAACTCGAAGGGATGGATGGATGAAGAAAAGATGAGCGAGTGGTTAAGGGAAGTTTACGCGAAGAGGCCGGGTGGCTTTTTTCACACAGCTCCGAAGGCGAACACACCTTCACTAAGACGGGCAGATAGCGCCGGTCGACATACGCCAACATCTGCCAGTGGATCGTAAATGCCTGGGCAGATAGTTTCGGTCACAACTGTGGTCCGAGCTTTCCGGAAGGCAGGATTCACAGAACTGCTGCACAACAACAGCGACACTGAATCCGATGATTTCGACGAGGCGGAGCCGGCCATTTTTGGATCCCACGCTTGCGCAACTTTTCAATTCGGACACCGAAGACGAAGAATTCGAAGGATTTACGAATGAAGAATAACTTCAGAAGGTGAGCGCTATGTTTATTTTGTGTGTTGTGACATTAACGTTCGAGCAACATTATGTTGCTATTTATTGCTCTACACCATTTTGAATTTTACTATGTTTGTGATTGCACATTTGCGTACATTTTGGGACAGAGTTGTTAGAACGCTGGTTTTCAATATATTATTAAAGTTTGACTGAACTATCTGACTGTTTTTTTGACATTCACTTTAGCGCAGCGTTTTTTTGACATTCACTTTAGCGCAGCGTA